>NC_083404.1:716164-1016164 GCF_020745735.1 Hemiscyllium ocellatum | reverse complement strand
ATCTCTCCAGACTGATCATCTGCCACTTTCCTGTCTACTCAACTAAACCATTGATCTCATTCTGCAATAAACAACCATCCTCTTCACAAGCAATTGTGCAGCCAATTTGTGTTGTCCGCAAAGTTCCAAATCCTACCTCCCATGTGTAAGTCAATATTATTGACATATATCACAAATAACAAGGGAATCCTGTGAAACATCACTGGAAACTGTTTTCCGTTCTTTGACGCAGCATCAACCATCATCCTATGTTTCTGTCACTGAAGTAGTCTTACATATAATTTACGAGTAAAAAATGAGGTCTGCAGATGCTGGAGATCACAGCTGAAAATGTGTTGCTGGTTAAAGCACAGCAGGTTAGGCAGCATCTCAGGAGCATCCGAGGAGCACCTGAGATGCTGCCTAACCTGCTGTGCTTTAACCAGCAACACATTTTCAGCTGTGATCTCCAGCATCTGCAGACCTCATTTTTTACTCGAAGATTTTAACCTACTGCGAATCCTCTTGCAAGGATGCCTTCCTTGAAGAAGCTCTCTTCCTCCCTCTCCTGAGATGCTGCCTAACCTGCTGTGCTTTAACCAGCAACACATTTTCAGCTTACATATAATTTACCATATTACCCTGCATTCCATGGACTTCATTTTTCTAACCAGCTTACCATATGGGATTTTCTCAGATGCAGTACTAAGATCTATGTAGACCAGATCCATTGCACTATCCCCATCAATCCTCCTTTTAATCTCTCAAAAATGTATTTAGTTAATAAGATATGGCCTTCCCTAATGAAACTATGCTGACTGTCCTTAATTAATCTGTAGGCAAAAGTGAGGACTGCAGATGCTGGAGATCAGAGCCAAGATTAGAGTGGTGCTGGAAAAGCACAGCACGTCAGGCAGCATCTGAGGAGCCCTTCTTCAGGAATGAGCCTGAAACGTTGATTTTCCTGCTCCTCGGATGCTGCCTGACCTGCTGTGCTTTTCCAGCACCGCTCTAATCTTGACCCTTAATTAATCTGTACCTCTCCAATGAACAGATTCCTATTTCTCTGTATTGATTCTAGCAATTTGTTCACCACCAAGGTCAGACTGTTTGGCATTTAATTATTTGGCCCATCCCTTGGACCCTTTTTGAATAATTGTTTGATGTTATGAGTCACACGGTGGCTCAGTGGTTAGCACTACTGCCTCAGAAAATCAGGGAGCCAGGTTCGCTTCTAGGTTCGGGGACTGATTGTGTGGAATTTGCACATTCTCCCTGTGTCTGTGTGGGTTTCCTCCGGGTGCACTGTTTCCTCCCATGATCCAAAGATGTGCAGGTTAGATGAATTAGTTATACTAGTGGTTAGCACTGCTGCCTCACAGCGCCAGAGACCCGGGTTCAATTCCCGCCTCAGGCGACTGACTGTGTGGAGTTTGCACGTTCTCCCCGTGTCTGCGTGGGTTTCCTCCGGGTGCTCTGGTTTCCTCCCACAGTCCAAAAATGTGCAGGTTAGGTGAATTGGCCATGCTAAATTGCCTGTAGTGTTAGGAGTAGGGGTAAATGTAGGGGAATGGGTCTCAGTGGTTTGCGCTTCGGCGGGTCGGTGTGGACTTGTTGGGCCGAAGGGCCTGTTTCCACACTGGACAATTTACTTAGATTACTTACAGAGTGTCCAGGGATGTAGAGGGTAGATGGATAAGTCAGGGGTAAATGTGGAGTAATAGGGTAGGGGAATGGGTCTAGGTGGGTTGCTCTTTGGAGGCCTGGTATGGACCTGTTGGGCCGAATGGTCTGTTTCCCCACTGTAGGGATTCTTAAAAATAACATTAATATTTGCCAATTTTGAATCCACATCTGTATCTAGTGAGGATTGGGAAGTGATTTTCAGAGCATCTGCTGTTCCCTCCCTGGCTTCCTTTAACAGAGTGATTTGGGTCGGTTTGTTTACCCGTCTTCAAGGAGATTGGTTCCCTTCAGTATTCCAAAAAAAGCAAAATGCTGCAGAACCTGCAAATCTGAAACAAGCACAAACATTGCTGGGGAAACTCAGCAGGTTCCCTGGATGACCAAGGGAAGTAGAGGATAAGATAAAAATGAAAAACAATGTTGTGGGAAATGTCAGTTGAAATAAAGTTGAAGACTGGGCAGAAAGAATGTGGGGGGGATATTCAAAAGAAGGACTCTAGGAATGTAAGAGTAAAATGTAATGGTTACCATAAAAGGAAGCAGCTGCAGAAAGGGTCTCTCCTATGTTGCTGAAGGAAGCTGGAATTGAGATCAAAGAATCATATTGCAAATCATATTACAACCCTGTTCAAAATAAGGAAGAGGGATAAACTCAATACAGAAGTTACTGAATCACTGACAGATCATTACCTAGGACATATAAATTCTCACTTGCTGAGGGTTAAAAATCTCACACCACCAGGTTATAGTCCAACAGGTTTTTTTGGAAGCACTAGCTTTCGGAGAGCATCTCCTTCATAAGGTGGTTGTGGGATATAATCACCTAATGAAGGAGCAACGCTCCGAAAGCTAGTACTTCCAAAAAAAACCCCTGTTTAACTATAACCTGGTATTGTATGATTTTTAACTTGTCTGCCCCAGTCCAACACTGGCACCTCCAAATCATCACTTGAAGTGTAGTTAACATAGGGCGGTCAGCACAGATTTGTTGGAAACAAATTTTGCCTTACTAACCTGATTGAATATTTTGGTGAAGTAGCAGAGGAGTTGATGAAAGCAGCGCAGTAGATGATAGATTTATGAAATACAGTTTGAAATTTCATAAATCTTAATGGTTATTCAGTCAAAGGAATTTGCATGGAATTAAAGGGATATTGGTAACTTGTGTGCATAATTAGCGAAATGATAGGTGGCAGATACTCATGAGAAATGGATAGTTGTCTGATTGGAGTGTATTTTGCATTGTATTACTAAGTACAATCTTTAGCTGAAGTATGATTAAAGGAAACGGAATAATTGATCGTTGTAAACTATATGTTGATATCATGTACCGGTTGGCACTTCACTGGGAGATGCTGAACATTCAAAGGTGCAGTTTTTAAATGATGCGTTCATTTAGACTGTATTCAGACCAATGTTTTTGGATTTTAATAACTGAGATTAGACTGTCAAAGCCTGCAAGTAGAGGTTTTCCCTGAAGAAGGGTTTATTCCTGAAACGTCGATTCTCCTGCTGCTCGGATGCTGCCTGACCTGCGCTTTTCCAGCACCACACTTTTCAACTCTGGTCTCCAGCATCTGCAGTCCTCACTTTCTCCTAGTATCTAAAACTGTGGTGGGTTTTGATCTAACGTGGGGAGAGACTGTATTTTCTGGCAAGTGATCAAAAAGAATATATCATATATTTAAATGAATTGGCAAAAGGACAGAAATGAAATGCTTTCACACAGGTGATGGTTAAGATCTAACATGTACCAGCTTACAGGGTGGTGTAGATTTTGAGAAGTTTCAACAGACCATTAGGAATGTAACTGAAAAAGAGAGACAGTGAAGACTCACGGAACGTTTCGAAGAACGTCTCTGGGACACACACCAAACAACCCCACCGCCATTTGGCTGACCATTTCAACTCCCCCTCCCACTCTGCCCTGGGCCTCCACTGCCAAATCCAAGTCAATCGACGCCTGGAGGAAGAATGCCTCATCTTCCACCTGGGGACCTTCCAACTACACGGCATCAACATAGACTTCATCAGTTTCCCCATTTCCCCATTCCCCACCTCAATCCAGATCCAACCCTTCAACTTGGCACTGCCCTCTTTGACTGTCCTATCTGTCCATCTTCCTACCCACCTATCCGCTCCACCCTCCCCTCCAATCTAGCACCATCATCCCCTACCTGCATCTATCTATCACCTTCCCAGCTACCTCCCTTCTACCACCCCCCCCACCCGTTTCCAAATTCCTGATGAAGGGCTTATGTCCGAAATGACAACTTTCCTACTCCTGGGATGCTGCCTGACCCGCTGTGCTTTTCCAGCACTACACTTTTCGATGTAACTGAAGAAAACTAATTTACAGAGACCTGATAAAAAATAAACTTGGGTCAGGGACCAAATTAGACAGTTCTTTCAAAGAACTGACAATCATGAGGTTAAACAATGTCCCTCTATGCAGACTGTATGATTCAAGTAAACATTTTTGATAGACGTGAGTATAAACAATGGTCTGATGTATTTCTGGATTCATTGTTACAGATATTTTTACTCAGTAGCTTATGGACGAAGACAAGATACACTCATGGCTCACGATGATGCTGTGAGCAAGATCTGCTGGAATAATGACCATTTATATACTTCTTCCTGGGATTCTACAGTCAAGGTCAGTGCTGCTAGTTGATCTTTTGAGGCATTGTAGGTGGGAAGTCCAGACTAAGTGCAGTTTTCAGCTGAAGTGTGATTAGAGGAAGCAGAATAATGGAACCATTGTACATCAATATCATGGCACTTCAGTGCATTACTGGGAGATGCTGAGCATTCAGAGGTGCAGTTTTCAGATGATGCATTAATTTAGACTGTAAGGTTTAATGGCATTACTTGAAGACCAAAGTATTTCTGGTATCCTGCCAGATATTTATTTTTCATTTTGTAAACCATGAGAGAGTGTTAAATTCATGGAAGTCACTGTTTTCACCTGGAAGGACTATTTTAGGTCTTGTATGATTAGATGGCAAAAGATCTAAAGGCAGCTTTTGCTTTTACTGCACTTGCATGGGTGTTATGAAAAGGGGAGTGTGTGTTGGTGGTGATTGGCAAATGGATCACAATCTTGTGAAAGGAATAATCTATAGGGAATGCTGCTGGTGAATGGAAAAGAGATAGATGTGTGATAATCACATCTTGCTGGAAGTGGCTGAAATGCCAGGGGATGATCCAGTACATGTGACTCTGATAGTGTGAATGATGAGGGCAAGGACCTCCAATTCTGGGAGGGAAGATGTAAGGGTGAGAGCAGAGCTTTGTGAAATGTAACAGACATCGTCGAGGGTCCTGCCTTCTGAAAGGAGAGTCTTCAGTTGAATTAAAAGAATGACATACACTGTATAGGATACACTGTCTCTATTCACATCCTCCAATCTCTCTCTGTAAATGGAAAAGCCTTGGGAAAAGTTGATGAGCAGAGAGATCTGCGAGTTCAGGACCATTGTACTCTGAAGGTGGCTACACAGGGTGGATAGAGTGGTCAAGAAGGCATATAGTATGCTTGCCTTCATTGGACGGGGTATTGAGTATAAGAGTTGGCAGGTCATGTTAACATTGTCCAAGACATTGGTTTGGCCGCATTTAGAATACTGTGGACAGTTCTGGTCGCCACATTACCAAAAGGATGTGGACGCTTTGGAGAGGGTGCAGAGAAGGTCTATGAAGAAGTTAACTGGTATGGAAGGTGCTAGCTATGAAGAGAGGTTGAGTAGATTAGCTTTATTTTCATTAGAAAAAAGGAGATTGAGGGGGTCCTGATTGGGGTTTACAAAATCATGAAGGATATAGACAGGGTGGGTAGAGATAAGCCTTTTCCCAGGGTGAGGGATTCAATAATGAGAGGTCACATGTTCAAGGTGAGACATGAAAAGTTTAAGGGAGATATGCGCGGCGCACATAGTGTGGTGGGTATCTGGAAAGCGTTGTCAGCAGAGGTGGTAGAGGCAGGCACGATAGATTCATTTAAGGTGCGTCTGGACAGATGCATGAGTAGGTGGGGATATTCCTGAGATGCTGCCTGGCCTGCTGTGCTTTGACCAGCAACACATTTGCAGCAGAGGGATACAGATGCTTAGGAATTGGGTGACAGGTTCAGACAGTGGATTTGGATTGGCTCAGGTTTGGAGGGCCGAAGAGTCTGTTCCTGGGCTGTAAATTTTCTTTGTTCTTTGTCTGCGTCATTGAAACTGATATAATAATTTTGCATACGAGTGTTTCTAAATTGCACTGTCAGTTTTGGCTGTCCAAATGGGGATGTGATGAGGTGCCCTTGGGAGCAGAGAGAAATCAGTGTACTGGGGTCTGAGCGATAATTTACAGAGGAATTTTAAGGAGTGCGTGGGGACTAACACCAAATGGTGAGATGCTTTGCTGTATTCTAGAGGTTCCCAATTCCTTCTGTCCATGTTTGAGCGGCTGGCCCCTTCCTGTGTTTGGTGAACGTCACCTCACATCAGTCCCTCCGATCCCTCAGCAAGACATCTAGGTAGGGGACTCAGGATCTTCCAACATCCTTTGAACTAGAAATCCTTTTAATTGGTCAATGCAGTGAGTGAGTAGCCAGTCTGACCTCTGGGACAGAGAGCAGAATCCTAACCCTGTAGCTGGGTTAGACATTGAAGTGGTTTCATCCTTAATCACTAAGTCTGTGTCTCCCATCTTCTGTCATGTTCAACTTTGATAGTGAATTAGCTTGATTGTCATGAGTACAGGGAAGAGTTTACAGGTTGTCACTCATTGCACCATCTTAGGTACAAAGGTACCTCGGTACAGAATCTTAGGTATAAAACAAAAAAATAAGGAAATCAAAGTTTAAAAAGTTAAGCATTACTAAAAATAGGAAAACAAAGAAACATAGTTAGCAGCTCCTGGACCTGAAATATTGTTAGAAACAGAATTCAATAAAATTTAGACGAGACCACCAGAGCTGGAAACAAGACAATTTATTCTACGATCTTGCAGGAAAGGACCCCAATTGCAGAAAGCAATTGAAGTGATGATTATTCAAACTACTACAGTTATACTTTTGAGCTGCATGAGGTCACCTCTCCCGACTCCTGCATTACCCAACCTCTCTTAGTATTTTGCCTCTGCCCATCTATGCTGCACGCCCATTGCCCCCTTCCCCAGGTTGGCAACTTTTCTCTCTAAGTGCTGACACACACATTATTTTGTCGACAGTACATCAAGATCTGGTTTAACATTTTATATCAATACTGCTGGTACATTCCATCCTCGGACATTTCGTTAACTTGTATCATTTTTTTTAGCCCAAGCATTTCCGTTATCTCAGCTTTTTGCTGAAAACGTCCTTTTTAAAAAGAACTTATTTGCTGTAATAATTACACACCAAAGTTAGTATTTAATTAACCACAATTCTACACTGAAAAGTAGAGATACTCTTCCCTAAATACCTGCAGGGTTAATAGTTCTGTTGCTGTACCCCTTTTCTGTATGCTTTCTCTATACCTGCAAAAACAACACTTTTCCCCATTTCAAAAATAGGAAAACAAAGAAACATAGTTAACAGCTCCTGGACCTGAAACATTAACTCTGATTTCTCTTCACATATGCTTCCAGACCTGCTGAGCTTCTCCAGCAGTTTGAGGTTTTTTTTTTCTAATTTGTACAGCATCTGCAGTTCTTTTGATTTTTATTAAAGATTGGTTTGCTCTTTGATAATTAATATCTGTTCTAGTGTTAGTAATCACAATAATCTATATTTGACCCATTTTCTGCCTTAGGAACTAAATAAACCACAAAATTTCTGTCCAAAAGATTAAACCACAAAGGTTCATGTATTTCTTTTCAACAATTATGTATATTCTGGTATTCACATTTTTCTATTGTAATCCCATAACTTTAGGTTGATATTGATTCAGTCAGCAGGGTTGGGCGAGCACAATTTAATTGTTGGAAATTTCCATTTGAATGACATTTATTTTTTACTAAAATGTTTCTCATCTGTAAAATTGGGTGTATTTTGAAAGATGGTGGTTATGATGAGAATTCTCTGGAAACCATGAATTATAGACCTACGTTCCTGGATTGAATCCCTTGTGCTTGCTAAGAATGGAAGCTCTGTTCCTTAACTGAAAATGGGACCAGATGTGTAAGTCTGGTTCACTCACCTGATCTTCCTGCTCTACCAAATTTGCAGTAGTCAGATCTCCAAAAACTTTCCATTGCACACACAACACGAGCAATGTCAGTTATAAATCGTTTTACATTTCGTGCATTTGTGTGTATATTTCATTGTCATTATCACTTGTGATGCAGTTGATACAGGTGCCCCACTGTCCACAGGCTGTTAATGCCACATAAAGTAGTAGCAAGAATTGAGTACTTACACAAATAATATTTACTCTTGCAGTCTCTGTACTTTGCTAAAGTGCAGAAAATAACAGGAAGACATTTCAAAGTAAAGTTTACTAGTTTTAATTTAATAAACAAGCTCATACTACTCCGAGTAGTTGGGTGTGTGGAATGCTCTGCCTGCGACAGTAGTAGACTCGCCAACTTTAAGGGCATTTAAATGGTGATTGGGTGGGAATATGGATGAGAATGGAAGAGTGTAGGATAGATTGGCTTCAGATTGGTTCTGCAGGGTCGGTGCAACATCTGCGCTGTACTGTTGTGTTCTAAATTCTAGATGGTGCTCATTGGTTTGTTTTTACCTGAGTCTGTCATGGTTCAATGTATATTGATTAAATTGTCTCCACTTTTTGATGATGACACATACCCATATCTGTGCCAATAATTAACATGAATGACACTTATTTTTTCTACAACAGGCAGACTTACATATTCAGCAAGAATCTGCCAGAATATTTGTGACTTTGTTGATGTGTTTGGTCTCAGGTTCTCTTTCTGATCTGGTTTAGGAATTTCTGCCTGCCCAATCAAGGTCTCTACCTCAAAAAGGTGGCAGCTCTGCAGCTGGCAACTTGGGCATTAGTATAAGTTTGGAAGCTAATAAATAAATGGCTCAGAGATGCACTAGCCCCTTGGTGGACTTGAGTGAGTCCTGTTAAGGATAAGGGAGGTCAGTATTGTGACCAAAGCCCTGAAAAGGGAGTAGGCTTTTTTTTTTAAAGAGGCCGTCTTGCTTCAAAATATAAACTGTCACTTTAAACAATGTGCAAGACTTATTCCTCCTACACTCGACATCTGCTCCTCTGGGCTGATGGGTTTTCTCCTGCTGACCAGTACAGACCCCTGCCTGACCTGTATAAATTGGTTGATCCTGCTATCGACCTCTGTACAAATTCTCTTCCTACAAATACAAAGTCTGCTGCAATCTCAACGATATAATAACAGCAGCTTATACTCGTGTTTGTGTGCTGTCACTGTTTTACACATGTCCCATGGCCCTTCAGGCAGGCACATGGGAAGCTTGTGTTTACTGAACCAAATACTTTGACAACAGTTGAGAATTTTACTGGCAGACAACAAGTAATCTTAAAATCTCATTTCTCTAAAAGTGTTCCAGTATCCTGTGTGTACATATACACTCTAGGAATAGTCGGAGTTTGCTTATACCAAACTAGGAAGCATTACATAAAGTATTAGAGTACACAGGAGGATCAAATCACTTAAGACAGGCTGTGTGGTGCATTTTCTTTCCTCTGACATTTCTCCTCTGTTGTATGAGCTCAGTGGCATTGTCTTCATTTGTTTCCAAGTTTACCTAGTCAATCCCAACAAAAGCATTTCTGTACTGGTCAGTGCAAACTCTTGCTCTGAGTCTAATGTGCATTTCTCAGCATGTGTCCATGTGATTAATTGAAAACTGCTTGACTCCTATTTATTTATTGTGTTTATGCAATATTTCCCCATCAGGAAAAAGGACCTCTATTGTTTTGTCATAGGTGTTTCCTACTTTCAGGCCTGGTAAGTAGTTAATATTAGCCAGGGGGATGTCCTTTTGTGATACAGATCACAGCAGCTTGAGGCTTAAATTATTTACTTTGTTGAAGAGAAAGTTAATCACTTCCCGGTATTGAAAGTTCTTTTTCTTGAACTCAATTATATAATATAATTATTTAGAAACATTTTTAATTTTATAATAAAGTTTCAGTTCCTGACAGAAATTGATTTTTTTTTTGCCTTTTGCTCGGCTGTAGGTCTGGAAATGTGCCTCTGCTGATCTCTCTAACTCGAAGAAGAATAGCTGTGAGCTAATGGCCGAACTGGAACATGATGCAGGTGTAAGTGCACAGATTGTGGAGTTTCTCATTATCACTGCATTCATTTGACCACTTAGTGGTCAAAATTTGTTGGTGTCCATTGAAAATTGAAACTATTTTAAACTGAGGAGAACAGTGTTGAATTTAAAAGGTCCATAAGATGGAATAGACAGACAAGTGGCAGAAGAAGCTCAATGCAGAGAAATACATTTCATACTATCAACTGAAATGATTCATTTTGACAGGAAGAACATAGACGATAGGAACTAAAAGATACAACTCTAAAGGGGATGCAGGAACAAAGGGACTTGGGTGTATGTTTGCATAAGTCATTAAAGATGGCATAACTGTTTAATAAAGCATAGCATATCGTAGGCTTTATAACAGGGCCCATAAAATACAGGACCAAAGAGGTTATGTTGGGCTTGTACAGGACATTGGTTCAGCCTCAGTTCGAGTATTCCATCCAGTATTGAGTGCCACACTTAAGGAAGGATAGGATTCATGAGAAGGGGACCCAGATAAGAAATTGCAACAATGAATTTGATCAGAAAAGATAGGACCGTTTTCCATGGCAACAAGCAAACTGAGGGGAGATTTGATGAAGTTATATAAAATCACTAGGAGCCTGGACAGATTAACTAAAGCTAATAGCATGCTGAAAGATGTGTGACTGGAAAAGCACAGCAGGTCAGGCAGCGGCCAAGGAGCAGGAGAATCGATGTTTCGGGCATAAGCCCTTCAGGAATGAGGAAGGTGTGTCAAGCAGACTAAGATAAAAGGGAGGGAGGACGGACTTGGGGGAGGGGCGTTGGGAATGTGATAGGTGGAAGGAGGTTAAGGTGAGGGTGATAGGCCGGAGTGGGGTTGGGGGCGGAGAGGTCAGGAAGAAGATTGCAGGTTAGGAAGGTGGTGCTGAGTCAGAGGGTTGGGACTGAGACGAGGTGGGGGGAGGGGAAATGAGGAAGCTGGAGAAATCTGCATTCATCCCTTGTGGTTGGAGGGTTCCTAGGCTGAAGGTGAGGCGCTCTTCATCCAGGCGTAGTGTTGCTATGGTCTGGCGATGGAGAAGTCCAAGTACCTGCATGTTCTTGGTGGAGTGGGAGGGGGAGTTAGTGTTCAGCCACGGGGCACTTGGGTTGATTGGTCCGGGTGTCCCAGAGGTGTTCTCTGAAACGTTCCACAAGTAGGCGGCCTGTCTCCCCAATATAGAGGAGGCCACAGCGGATGCAGTAAATGATGTGTGTGGAGGTGCAGGTGAATTTGTGGTGGATATGGAAGGATCCCTTGCGGCCTTGGAGGGAAGTAAGGGGGGAGGTCTGGGCGCAAGTTTTGTATTTCTTGCGGTTGCAGGGAAGGTGCCGGGAGTGGAGGATGGGTTGGTGGGGGGGTGTGGACCTGACAAGGGAGTCACGGAGGGAGTGGTCTTTCAGGAACGCTGATAGGGGAGGGGAGGGAAATATATCCCTGGTGGCAGATTTCCGGTCTCCAAATTTGAGCAAAGACATTCTGCCTATTGAGGGAGTGCAGCGTAGGTTCACGAGGTCAATTCCTGGAATGGAGGGACTATCTTATGTTGAAAGATTGGAGCGACTGGGCTTGTATACCCTTGAGTTTAGAAAACTGAGAGGGGATCTGATTGAGACATATAAGATTATTAAAGGATTGGACACTCTGGAGGCAGGAAACATGTTTCCGCTGATGGGTGAGTGCTGAACCGAGGACACAGCTTAAAAATACGAGGTAGACCATTTAGGACAGAGATGAGGAGAAACTTCTTCACCCAGAGGGTGGTGGCTGTGTGGAATGCTCTGCCCCAGAGGGCAGTGGAGGCCCAGTCTCTGGATTCATTTAAGAAAGAGTTGGATAGAGCTCTCAAAAATAGTGGAATGAAGGGTTATGGAGATAAGGCAGGAACAGGATACTGATTAAGGATGATCATAATGAATGGTGGTGCGGGCTCGAAGGGCAGAATGGCCTAATCCTGCACCTATTGTCTATAACTAGTCAAAACTGTTCTCATTCTTAAAATGATGTAGTATTAAGAGACTTGGTTTAATCAAGGTGGGGGGTGGGGTGGGGGGGGGGGAGGGGGAGGGGAAGTCATGGATTTGTTAAGGAAAGGTCATGTTTGACAAACTTGATTGACTTTTTTGAGGAGGTAACCAGGATTGTTAATGAAAGTAATGTATTTGATCGACACAGTGGTCTACATTGACTTCAGTAAGACTTTTGATGAGGCGCCCTACAGCAGACCTAGAAAGTAAGAGATCATGGGATCTAAGGCAAAGATGCCCCTGTGACTGGAAGTTATTTACGGTGGGATTCCACATGACTCTGTGCTAAGGTCCTGACAGTTCTGGTGGGCATTAATAATTTGGATTTAAATGTATGGTTTATGATCAACCTGTTTGTGAATGACAGTAAGATTAATGTGGAGGAGCTGGTGTTGGACTGGGGTGTACAATGTTAAAAATCACACTTCACCAGGTTATAGTCCAACAGGTTTATTTGGAAGCACAAGCTTTTGGAGCGCCGCTCCTTCATCAGGTGGTTGTGAAGTAGGACCATGAGAGAGAGAATTTAAAATCTGATTGAAGATTTGTAGCTTGGGTATCCGTTGTTGTGGTTCTGCTTGTCGAGCTGGAAGTTTTTGCTGCAAACGTTTCGTTCCCTGGCTAGAGAACATCATCAGTGCTGTTGGAGCCTCGTGTGAAGCGCTGCTTTGATGTTTCATCAAAGCAGCGCTTCACACGAGGCTCCAACAGCACTGATGATGTTCCCTAGCCAGGGAACGAAACGTTTGCAGCAAAAACTTCCAGCTCGGCGAGCAGAACCACAACAGAGAGAGAATTTACAGCAAAAGGTTATAGTGTTATGCAAATAAAATGATATATTTGACAAACCTTGATTGTTGTTAAGTCTTTCATCATTCAGGATGGGTTACAGGTTTCGGTTCATTAATGTGTAAATCCCAGAACTTCTTTTAAGTCACATTCTAAAGATAAGTTAAGGTTTTATATTTAAAAAAAAGTGACATTTCAGCTCAGACAATGCCTTAAGGTGAGAGTCTGTCTGTATCCCAATCTTGACTCAGACTGGTTCTATTTCCAAAGTGGAATTTACAAAATATTATACGGATTGACTGCCTGCAGGTTGTGTATTTTTTGAACAATATAGAATGTATAAGTAAATATAATTCTGCAAATACACATTCACCCCATAGACTTATGGGTATGCACATGGTGGGGAGAGTGTGTATGTATGTGAGAGGATCTGCATGAGTGTGTTTGTGTGTGGTGCAGTGGGGTGACCTGTACTGTGACATGAACCCAAGGTCCCAGTCGAGGCCATCCTCATGGGTACCGAACTTGGCTACCAGCCTCTGCTCGGCCACTTTATGCTGTTGCCTGTCCCGAAATCCGCCTTGGCGGATGGTCACCTGAAGATCCAAGGCCAAATGTCCCTGACCACTGAAGTGTTCCTCGAGTGGGAGAGAACACCTCTGTCTGGTGATTGTTGTGCAGTGTCCATTCATCGGTTGCCGTAGCCTCTGCTCGGTCTCACCAATGTACCATGCCTCAGGGCTACCTCGCCTGCAGCGTATGAGAAAGACAACATTGGCCAAGTCACATGAGGACCTGCTAGGTACATGGTGGTGGTGTCCCCACATGTAATGGTGGTATCTGTGTCTTGCACTGGTTGCTATGACAGGGTTGTATGGTGTTGTGGTCGATGTTGTCTGGAAGGCCGGGCAGTTTTGCTGCGAGCAATGATCTGTTTAAAGTTTGGTGTTTGTTTATAGCGAGAAGTGGAGGTGTAGGGAAGGTCTTGGTGAGGTGCTTATCTTCTTCGATAATGTGTTGCAGGCTGCGAAGAACATTAAATAGTTTTTCAATTCCTGGGAGGTACTGGACAATGAAGGGTAACCTATCGGATGCAGTTTGTGTCTGTCGCCTGAAGAGGCCATTATGGTTTCTCACTGTGTGTCAGAATTAGCTGTCGATGAGTTGAGGGTCGTACCCTCTTCTGATGAGGGCATCCTTGAGCACCTTCGGGTGTCTGTCACATTCCTCCTCATGTGAATAGATCCTCTGTACGCGTAGGGCTTGTCCGTAGGGGATGGCTGTTTTAAAATGCTTATGGTGGAAGTTGGAGAAGTGTAGCATTGTGAGGTTATCCGTGGGTTTGCATTAGAGTGAGATGCTGTGGTGCCAGTCTTTGATGGAGATGAGTGTGTCCAAGAATGAGACCGGTACTAGAGAGTAGTCCGTGGTAAGTCTGATAGTGGAATGAAACTCGTTGATATCCCTAGTTGTTGCACTGACTCCTAGCCATGGATCCAGAGGAAGACAATATATCTGGTGTATAGTGTTGGTCAGAGGTCCTGTGCAGCAAAGTCGTCTTGTTCTGATCACTGTGACTATTCTGTGTCTGATTGCCAAAGGTGAAAATGTTGTGGTCGAGGGTGAAGTGGATGTGTTGTAGGATAGTGTTCGGAGACTGGCAGTTGTTGTTGTTGAGTACTGAGGCTGTTGCCGCGATGCCATCGATGTGGGGGATGCTGGTGTACAGTGCTGACAAGTCCATTGTGATGAGGAATGTTCCCGGTTCGACTGGTCAGTAGGTGCTGAGTTTCTGTAAGAAATCTGTAGTGTCGCCACGGAAGCTGGGGGTCCCCCATACGATGGGTTTCAAGATGCCTTTTGGAGGGATCCAAATCAATGACTCCTTTGGTCGCTCCTCTCCGGATCTCTCTCATCATTCAGTCATTGTCATTCAGAATAGAAGTGTACCGACAACTGAACAACCAGCCGATCCAACCGAAGAGAGCACCCGTGAACTAAACACATTGCTCAGGACTTTAGATCCAGTCCTTCAGAGTTCCCTGCACGCCCCCATCCCACGTACATCCAGCATAGGGGACTTCTACTGCCTTCCGAAGATACACAAAGCCAACACATCAGGATGTCCCATCATATCAGGCCATGGGACCCTGTGTGAGAATCTCTCTGACTATGTTGAAGGCATCTTGAAACCTATTGTATGGGGGACCCCCAACTTCTGTCGCGACACTACAGATTTCTTACAGAAACTCAGCACCCGGACTGGTTGAACTGGGAACATTCCTCGTCACAATAGCTGTTTCAGCACACTTCACCAGAATCCCCTACATTGATGGCATCGCTGCAACAGCCTCAGTACTCAATGCCAACACCTGTCAATCTCCAAACACTGTCCTACAACTCATCCACTTTATCCTTGGTCACAACATTTTCACCTTTGATAACTAGTTCTTCATCCACACACACGCAACAGCCATGGGAACCACATTTTCACCCATTGTGCCAATATTTTCATGCACAGATTCGAACAAGACTGTTTTGCTGTACAGGGCCTCCAACCAATGCGCACGCTCTCTATCATGCGCACACACACACACACACACACACACACACACACACACACTCTAACATACTCACACACTCACGCAGACCCTCTCTCATACACACATACATACATGCCCCAACTCTCACCCACGCATCTATCCTTTCACAGGCTTACACTCCATCACACTTACACTTTACCAGGATTGCACATACCAAAGCACGCACACACTGACATGCGCGCTCTCTCTCTCTCCCTCTCTCCTCTTCTCCCCCCCCCCCCCCCCCCCCCCCCCCCCCCCCCCCCCACCCCCACCCCCCTCGCATGCTCGCACATATATGTCTATGGGGTGAATTTGTATTTGCAGAATTATATTTACAGATACATTCTATTTTGCTCAAAAAATACACAACCATAGGCAGTCAATGCAGACAGTCAATCTGTATATTTTGTAAATTCCACTTTGGAAATAGAACCAGTCTGAGTCAAGATTGGGATAGACAGACTCACACCTTTAATGCATTGTCTGAACTAAGATGTCACGTGACTTAAAAGAAGCTCTGCAATTTCAGAGGAACTTCAATTATCCGAACGAGCACCTATTTTGTTCGGTTAATTCATTCAGCGCCTCTCCTCTGGGATTTAGAGTTTCTGAAGTTTCCTTTTTTCCTTGGTCTGCCTGCCTTGCTCCCTCTCTCTGTCTCAGGGTTTGTTTCTGAGCAGACACACTTTTGTACGTAAGGGACCTGCAGCATTGCTGAACCCTGCCACCCACACCCCCTTCAGTTCAATGGGATTGACACAGCAAGCCCTTGCTATGCCCACTCCCCGTTCAAGAGACTAGGCAGCAGCACGTCGCGCGTGAGCCCTTGCCCACCCCCACCCCCACCCCCGACAAGGTTAAGAGAGATTATCTGGGGAAGGGGTGGTTTGGGGTACACACCTGTGTCAAACTCCAGGGAAAGTGTTGGGGGAGAGAGGCGGGGAGCTCAGTCATTTGGAGGTGATGCTCGGGCTCCTTTGATATCTCGGACTGTTCTCGGCAGCATTTCAGTAAGTTGGTTTAATTTTTAATCAGTATAAACAAAAGACATGATCAGTGTTGAAACAGCTCTTTGATGTAATGTTTCTATCGGGACCTTGAGATCTTCTTTGGACAATATGAAATTCGGAAAATTGATGTTCAGATAATCGAAGTTCCTCTGCACGTGTTAATGAACTGAAACCTGTAACCCATCCTGAATGATGAAAGACTTAACAATCAAGGTTTGTTAAATAGATCATTTTATTTGCATAACACTATAATTTTTTGCTATAGTTTCTTATGGTCCTACTGCACCTGATGAAGAAACAGCGCTCCGAAAGCTAGTGCTTCCAAATAAACCTGTTGGACTATAACCTGGTGTAGTGAGATTTTTGGCAATAAGATTGATAGAGTGGTAAATGTTGTTCTGTGTTTTAAGAAGGGTGTCGGAGATAATCCGGGTGAAATTACAGGCCTGTGAGCCTCATCGGTGGGTGGGAAATTATTGGAAAAGATTCTCAGAGTCAAGATGTATACACATTTAGGAACAAATGGACTTATTAGTGACAGAAAGCATGGATTGCTGTGAGGGAGGTTGTGCCTCACTAACTTACGTTTTTTGAGGAGGTCATTGATGAGGGAAAAGCAGTTGATGTCTCCATGGACTTCAATAAAGCCTTTGACAAAGTTTCTCATGACAGACTGGTACAAAAGCTGAAGTCACATGGTATCAGGGGTGAACTGGCAAAATGGGTACAGAACTGGCTTAGTCACAGAAGACAGAGGGTAGCGGTGGAAGGATGTTTTTCGGAATGGAGGGCTGTGACTAGTGGTGTTCCACAGGCATCAGTGCTGGGACCTCTGCTGTTTGTGGTCTACATTAATGATTTGGAGGAAACCGTAACTGGTTGAATTAGTAAGTTTGCAGATTGTGCAAAGATTGGTGGAGTTGCAAATAGAGGGAAGGACTGTCAGAGGATACAGCAGGATATAGATCATTTGGAAGCATGGGCAGAAAAATGACATGGAGTTTTGGAAGGTCAAACACAGCTGGAAATTATCCAGTGAATGGCAGAACCTTTAGGAGTATTGATATGCAGAGGGATCTGGGTGTACGGATCTACAGATCACTGAAAGTGGCTGCGCAGATAAGGGAGTAAAACAGGGTTTGTTTTCTCTGGAATGCAGGAGGTTAAGGGGCGACCTGGTAGAAGTTTATAAGATTGTGATTGGCCTGGATAGTGTGGGAAGTATGAGGCTTTCTCCCAGGGTGGAGGGGACAGTTACTAAGGGACACCGGTTCAAGGTATGGGGTGAGGGGGGAGGTGAGTTTAAAAGAGATATGCGAGGCAGGTTTTTCACACAAAGGATGGAGAGGGTCTGGACCGTGCCATCAGAGGTATTGGAAGCAGACACAATAGCAACATTCACAAAGCACCTGGACAGATACAGGAATAGGAAGGGAATAGAGGGATACAGATCCTGGAAGGGAAGACAGTTTCAGTAAGAAAGGACAAATTGTGACCATGCAGGGTTGGAGGGCTGAGGGCCTGTTCCTGTGTTGTATTGTTCCTTATTGTTTGTAAATAGTGAGGAAATGATAGGATGACCACAGGGCAAAAGTGAGGATTACTGATGTGGGAGATCAGAGTGGTGCTGAAAAAGCACAGCAGGTCAGGTAGCATCCGAGGAGCAGGAAATTAATGTTTTGGACAAAAGCCCTTCATCAGAAATGAACAGGAGGACCATAGGCTATGGATTCTGGATCAGTGGTGCTGGAAGAGCACAGCAGTTCAGGCAGCATCCAATGAGCAGTGAAATCAAAAGACTGGTCAGGCAGTGGCAAATGAAACTCAACCTGGGAAAGTGTAAGGGTAAAAAGGGATGGTTTTACAATGTGAATCGTAAGGCCCTGGAAAGCACTAAAGTTGAGATATATTGGTGCACTTGTCCACAGCTCCCTGAATGTTGCAGGACAGGTAATTGAGAGGACATGGATATCTTTACTATCCAAAGCAGGGAGGTGATACTAAACTGTATAAAACATTGATGAGGCCACTATGGAATAGTGTCTTCATCTCTGGTCAGAATGTTGTGGGAAGGATATAACTGCACGAGAGAGGGTGCACAGGATACTGCCTGGCTGAGGGGTCTGCGCAGTCAGGGAAGGTTGTATAAATTGTGGTTTACCTTTAGAACAACAAAAATTGAAAGGTGATATGATCGAGATGTGTACAAGAGAACCTAGCAAGGGCAGGAGGGCACGTTTTTTCTGTGATCGAAGGATCAGTAACCAGGGGGTATCGATTTAAACCTGTGTACAAGGCTAAGGGGACAGTTCCACCAAGAACCTGCTGGGAGTCTGGCACTCGCTGCTTGGAAGGGTGACTAGGTGTGATATTTTTGTAATATTTAAGCAGGATTTAAATATTCACTTGCATTGCCATAGCCGCCAAAGCCAGACCAAAAGCTGCAAAACAAGATTTGTGTAATGAGTTAAGTGACGACCTGTGTTACGAACATGTGTCTGAGCTGACTGCAGCCGCACTGTAATAACTCAGAGAATCTCATTCTGATTATCCATTCTCATGGGCAGTGGGGGAACGTGACAGAATCATTGCATCTACAAGTACAACTTTAATTAGGAAATCAGCAAATGTGTGTGAATTGTAGCTTCCTTCAGATTTAGACGCAAGGCTTTGTTGTCCTGACAAAGGGTGGAGCTTTTTGTTTAACACAGCAACAGTTTGATGAACTTGTGCAACATTAATTGCTCTGTAATTACTTAAAAATTGTTTCTTTTGATGCTGAACAGATGTCAGAATCTGCTAAATATTTCTAAAGTCCCCAGCAGATCTTGTTTGCTTGTATATCATATATGAAAGAAAATCCTGGGTTCATTCTGTTTGGATGAAAGTAACTTGATTTGGATTTTCTTTGACAGGTAAATACAATAAACCTAAATCCTATCGCCACAATGCTGGCTTCAGGCAGCAAGGAAGGGACTGTTAGTATTTGGGACCTCACCACCCTAACTGTTTTACATCAAGTTCCTTGTCATTTAGGCACTGTCAATGATGTTGCATTCAGCCCTGGTATGTTTCAGCTTTAAATGTATTTTTATCAAATATAAACCTCAATGCGTAGTCTTACACTGTGCAATGTTTTTTAAACACATAATGGTTTGTTTTAATTATGAACATATGAACTAATCGCTGCCATAGTATTGAGGTCACAGCTTTCTAATCCAAATGTGCTGAATTTTTATCATTAACTATTTGGTCAGTGTGGACTGGTTGGGCCGAAGGGTCTGATTCCAGACTGTTGGGAATCTATTTCATAGAGCACTTGCTTATTATCTGTACTTAACTAATACAGTTAGCAAATTGTTAAATGCAACTTAATCTTATCCTGACCTAATGAAACACAGCTTTAAAATTTCAATAAGTTTGAATAGCTGTTTGAATGAGAGTATGATTACAGATAGTCGCCATGTTCTCAGTGCGGGAGAAGACTGTTATCTGAAAGTTATTGATGTACAGACAGGAATGTTGATCTCCTCTTTGCACACAGATCAGCAACAAAGGTAACAACTCTGGTGTCTATGTTAACAAAATACAAGTTATAGTTTGAATATAACTCTGTTATAGAATACATTGCAGATTTTTTCATTTAACAAATTTGGAGATTTTTCTAAACTGGCAGTGCTCTATTTTCAGGTGTTTTTGCTGGGATGGAAACACCGTTCTCTCAGGCAGCCAATCTGGTGAACTTTTAGTATGGGATCTGATGGCTGCAAAAATTACTGAAAAAATATTTGCACATTCAGGTAGGACTTCACCATAGGCTCTTCAATGTTCACTTCGCAAACTCTCCGAAGACATCTAAATTATTTCTGTTACTATGTTTGTATAACCTTCCTTCCTGAACGCTTAACTTTTTATAATCCCTTCTACAATCTATATTGGAATTCACCATATCAATAAACACTAAATATTCTATATATTTCATTGTCATAATTTATATTCTTATTTCTGCTCTGACAGCAATGTTAGAATAACAGTCAGAGTAGCTTCCAATTATTTAGAGTTCTTTCAAGAGATAGTGAGCTCTTGAATAAAGACAAACCAATAGATGGTTCATCGTAATGGAAAATATTCAGCCTGGAGTCTGGTCACTAGTGGTGAGCCACAAGGGTCTGTTTTGGGACTACTGCTGTTTGTCATTTTTATAAATGACTTTGACGCAGGCGTAAGTGGATGGATTAGTAAATTTGCAGATGACACTAAAGTCGGTGGAGTAGTGGTCAGTGTGGAAGAAGGTTGCAGGGGGACTTGGATAAATTGCAGAATTGGGCTGAGAGGTGGCAAATGGAGTTCAATGCAGCTAAATGTGAGGTGATGCATTTTGGGAAGAATAACAGGAAGGCAGAGTACTGGGTCAATGGAAACATTCTTGGTAGTGTGGATGTGCAGAGGGATCTTGGAGTCCATGTACATAGATCCCTGAAAGTTGCCACCCAGGTGGATAGTGCTGTTAAGAAGGCATACAGTGTGTTAGGTTTCATTGGTAGAGGGATTGAGCCATAATATCATGCTGCAACTATACAAAGTGGCCACGCTTGGAATATTGTGTACAATTCTGGTCCCCAAACTTCGGGAAGGATGTGGAAGCATTGGAAAAGGAGCAGAGGAGGTTTACCAGGATGTTGCCTGGGAAGGTCTTATGAGGAAAGGCTGAGAGACTTGAACTTGTTCTCATTGGCAAGAAGGGCGGCTAAGAGGGGATTTGATTTGGAGATGCCGGTGTTGGACTGGGGTGTACAAAGTTAAAAATCACACAACACCAGGTTATAGTCCAACAGGTTTAATTGGAAACACACTAGCTTTTGGAGCACCTTCAGTTGGTAGTGGAGGGCTCAATCCTAACACACAGAATTTATAGCAAAAATTTAGTGTGATGTAATTGAAATTATACATTGAAAAATTGATTGTCTGTTAAGCCTCTCATCTGTTAGAATACAGTGATAGTTTCACTTCTTTCATGTGTAAATCACAAAACCTTTTTTTTAAAAAGTTGCATTCTCGGGTTAGCTGTTAACAATGGTGATAGCTAGACAATACAAGAGGATCAGAGGATTCGATAGGGGAGACAGTGAAAGTCTTTTTCCTAGGATGATGATGTCAGCGTTTACAAGGGGGCATAGCTACAAATTGAGGGGTGATAGATTTAAGACAGATGTAAGAGGCAGGTTCTTTACGCAGAGAGTGGTAATGCCTTACCTGCCAATGTAGTTAACTCAGCCACATTAAGGAGATTTAAACGATCCTTAGATAAGCACATGGAGGACGAGCTGAGAATAGTTCACAGGTTAGTGCAACATCGAGGCCCGAAGGGCCTTTTCTGCGCTGTATTGTTCTATGTTCTATGTAATAGAAACAGGAGGAAGCCATTTGGCCCATCAAGCCTATTCTGCCATTCATTAAGATCTTGGTTGATCTATCCATCCTCTCAGCTCCTCCTACCTGCATTATCCCAATAACCCTTCATTCCACCATCATGCAAAAACTGATCCAACTGTGTCATGAATATACTTAACAAAGCTGCGCCTACTGCTTCCTTTGGGCAGAGAATTCCATAGCTTCAGTACTCTCTGGGAAAAGTGGTTCTTCCTCATCTCTGTCCTAAATCTACTCCCTCTAATATTGACACCATGTCCCCTAGTCCTAGTCTCACCCACCAGCAAAACCAACTTGCCTGCCTCTATCTTATCTATCCTTTACATAATTTTGTGTTTCTAGAAGATTCCCCCTCATTCTTATAAATTCTAGCGGCTACAGTCCCAGGTGTCTCGACCTCTCCTCATGGGGTAGCCCCCTCAGCTCCAGAACCAACCTGGTGAACCTCCTCTGCACCCCCTCCAAAGCCAGAATATCCTTCCTCCAGGAAAGAGACTAGAAATGTGCACAATATTCCAGGTGCGGCCTCACCAACACCTTGTACAATTACAGCAGAACCTTCCTGCTCATAAATTCAATCCCTTTAGCAATGAAACCCAATATTCTGTTTACCTTCCTCATTACCTGGTGCACCTGGAAATCAACTTTGTGATTTTATGTAGGAACACTCCTAAGTTTCTCTGCACAACAGCTTGCTGCAATCTTTCACCATTTAAATAATACTGATCTAGTATTTTTATTTCCAAAGCGGATAACCTCACATTTACCAATATTGTATTCCATCTACCAGACCCTTGCCCACTCAGTTAA
This sequence comes from Hemiscyllium ocellatum, assembly GCF_020745735.1. Lineage (NCBI taxonomy): Eukaryota > Metazoa > Chordata > Chondrichthyes > Orectolobiformes > Hemiscylliidae > Hemiscyllium > Hemiscyllium ocellatum. The sequence continues at coordinate 993,590 of NC_083404.1, read as the reverse complement.
CCTTTCCAAAGCTACATCTCTCTGCAGACCCTCCACATCCTCTGCACAGTTTGCCTTTCCACTCAATTTAGTGTCATCAGCAAACTTGGATACATTACACTGCGTCTCCTCTTCCAAATCATTTCTATATATCATGAACAGTTGCAGTCCCTATGTCACCCCGCTCACCAGTGATCTCCAACCATTCATCCGAACTCTCTGCTTTCTAATAGTTAACCAGTCCTCTATCCATGCTCGTACATTTCCCGCTACTCTATGTATTCTTATCTTATGGCTGAGTCTTTTATGCGGCACCTTGTCGAACACCTTCCAGAAATCCAGGTATACAACATCCACCTGTTCCCCTCCATCCACTGCTCTTGTTACATTCTCAAACACGACCTTCCCTTCCTGAATCCATGGAACCCGTCCTATCCAGATATCTCAGTATTTCCTTTTTAATGATAGCCTGCAGCATTTTCCCCGACTACAGATGTCAAGCTAACTGGACTATAATTGCCTATCTTTTGCCTATACCCTTTTTTAAACATGGGTTTCCATAAGGCATCTATTAAGTTACCACATTAAAGACTATTATGGAAAATGAAAACTCATGGATTCGGTATGGATAGAAGATTGACTTATTAACAGGAAGTCAAGGACAGTAAGTCCTAGGTGAGAGATGTAATAAATGATGTGTTGGATGCTGGGATCTCCACTGTTTATAAATTACACCAATGACTTGTGTAAAGAGCTGAAAGATATGTTTATCAGATTTGCTGATAACACAAAGGCAGAAAGTAAGTTGTGAAGTGAATATGTACAGATTTTAGAGGTGGGGGGCAAAGATCTGGCAAATGGAGAATCATGTGGAATTGTCCAGTTTGACAGGAGGTAGGAAAGCCACATTTGATTTGATTTAGTGTAGTCACATGTACCTAAGTACAGTGAAAAGCTTTGTTTTGTGAGGCATACAGGAAAATCACAGCAAACACACATGTACAGATCAGAGCTGAAAAATGTGTTGCTGGAAAAGCGCAGCAGGTCAGGCAGCATCAAAGGAACAGAGAATCGACATTTCGGGCATAAGCCCTTCTTCAGGAATGAGGAAGGTGTGTCCAGCAGGCTAAGATAAAAGGTAGGGAGGAGGGGCGTTGGGAATGCGATAGGTGGAAGGAGGTTAAGGTGAGGGTGACAGGCGGGAGAGGGGGTTGGGGGCGGAGAGGTCGGGAAGAAAATTGCAGGTCAAGAAGGCGGTGCTGAGTCCGAGGGTTGGGACTGAGAAAAGGTGGGGGGAGGGGAAATGAGGAAGGTGGAGAAATCTGCATTCATCCCTTGTGGTTGGAGGGTTCCTAGGCAGAAGATGAGGCGCTCTTCCTCCAGGCGTCGTGTTGCCATGGTCTGGCGATGGAGGAGGCCCATGTCCTTGGCGGAGCACAGATCATAAGATGGTTAGACAGAGTGCGGCGTACAAGGTCACAGGTGTACAGGAAGTGCACAACACCAGATCAACATTAGTAAGACCAACCTTGTTTGAAGGAGCACAGCAGTTCAGGCAGCATCCAAAGTGCAGCGCTGCACTTTGGATGCTGCCTGAACTGCTGTGCTCTTCCAGCACCACTAATCCAGAATCTGGTTTCCAGCATCTACAGTCATTGTTTTTACAACCTTGTTTGAAGTTAGGTGCATTCAGCAGCCTAATAACGGCAGGGAAGAAACTGTTTGTAAACTTGTATTATCTGATTGCTTGGGGGTTGGAGAGTTCTGAGATGCAGAGGAAATGGGAGGGCTCTCCTGTTTCTATGTAGGTCCAGCAAGTAATTAGACCAGCTAATCGGATGTTATAATTTATTGCACAGAGAATTCAATGCAAGATTAGGAAGGTTATGCTTCAGTTGTACAAGGCACTGAGGAGACCCCACCTGGTGTAATGTGAACAGTATTGGTTACTTTATTTAAAGAAGGATTCATGGAGGCAGTTCAGAAAAGATTTACTAGACTAATACCTGGAGGGGAGCTGGTCTTTTGTGGAAGAGCTTGTATCTGCTTGAGTTTATAGAATAAAACTATTTTTTTTTAAAATCAGAAGTGTGGCTTTTTTGTGGTGTTCTCTGCAATTTATTTATAAACTGCTCCATTTTCCTATCTTTAAAGATTGGAAATCACCAAAGGAATTGTTTCTTTTTAAAAACAATTGAAATAATTTATTTTCTTTTCTGTTGTCAGGTGCCGTGACATGTATTTGGATGAATGAGCATTGCAGCAGCATCATAACGGGAGGGGACGATAAACAGATTATTTTCTGGAAGCTGCAATACTAAGTGCCTTTCTTTGAGACTTTGGCTTCTAGCACTTTGTTTTTTAAATGAAGCAGGAACTCTTTTAAAGCTGCATTGTCCATGATCTATATTATTAAGGCAATAACCTTCAGTACATAGGCAACATTCTGTGGATGCTGGAAATCTCAAATAATAACAAAAATTGCTAGAAATACTCAGTCGGTGAGATAGCATCTTTGGAGAGAAAAGCAGAGACAACATTACTGATCAAAATGAAAGGTTCTCATCTTCTGAATATTTCCAGCAGTTTTGCTTTTGGTATAACAAGATAAATCTCTGTGTCTCGACTCCTTGTAGGAATGTAGGAATATTTATCTTCACTCAATAAACCACCTACAGCAGCAGGAGCATGGAAAGATTGACTCAATAGTTTTGTAATCTTGCATTGGTCCTTCCAGCATGCTATGTCACAATGCAGTGCAAAAATAAAGTATTTTTAAATGTTCCTGATACTGGAAAAAGATAATGAAGTGTAGGGAAATGTAACTAATTTTACTTGGATTTCACCAAAGTTCATGCAGCTGAATGAGTATTCTGCATTAAGTACATGGCAAATCTAAGTTCACCTCGTTTTAAGACTGCATCAGCTGGGTTGAGATTAGTCAGGAAATAGCAGAATCAGTTGTCATAGAAAAATTCAGAACCTCAGCTGAGCTAAGGTTTAACTTTTATTCTTAACTCCTTTTTGTTTTCAATGGACAGGACACCATAACAAACCAAATTGCATGTCTGTCAAAACAGATGTACCTACCCAATCCACAAGTGCTTTTATTGTAAGCTAAATTGTGAAGTTTGCAAAATGTTTTACACAGTTAATGTAAATATTGTTGGGTTTTTTTTAAGTTATGCTTGTGCCTTGATGCCCTTTAGTATCCTCAAACTTCCTTAAAAATGTTTGCATCTGAGAGAGTTACTGGAAAGTTATATCAACTATTTCAAGCAATGCAGAAGATAGACTTTTCCAGCGACTAAGTCCCTGTGGGTAAATCATTTTGTGAAGTGGCATTGGTCATGGCAATCTGACAAAATTGAATATTTCATTATAATTTAAAACTTCCTGAATTTAGATTCTGGAGAATTTGTCAACTGGAATTATATGAGCACATCTTTCCATTAACTCTGCAGATGGAAAATAAGGATTATAATAATTGTGGGATATGTGGGTAGAGTTTGCATTTTTATCTATTGGATTATATATTTGAAATGTTTAAATTACATTTTTATTTCTAGATTCTGTTCTGCATGACTGCATTAAAATTAGACATTTAATCATGAGTATCCGAATGGCTTCCTGTTTCCAGAGCATTCTTTTAACACCGTGTTGTTAAACCTCCATCAACCGTTCAGGTAATAAGAATCCTGATACACGAGCTCTGCAACCACTACCTGTCCCTCCATAGAGTCAAAATCCCCACAGTACGGAAACAGGCCATCTGGCCCAGAGGGTCAACACCAGCCCTCTGAAGAGTATCTCACCCAGACCCATCCCCATATCCCACATAACCTGCACAGCCTGAGCACTCTGGGCAATTTCCCAAGGCTAATCCGCCTAACCTGCACAGCCTGAGCACTCTGGGCAATTTCCCAAGGCTAATCCGCCTAACCTGCACATCTTTGGACTGTGGCAAGAAACTGGATCACCTGACAGAAACCCATTCTTTACAGCACTTCGCTCCTAATTGTTAGTTAAGGTGCACCCATTGCTGTAAATTACCATGTGATTTCTACAAAAGGAAAAAACATCCTTCATTTGAAGGATAATGTAAACAGGTTTATTTGTTAGGCCTTGTCCATTTCCTAAGTTAGATCAATAATAAGCATTGCCTTGTACATCTTCCACATGCTGTAAATACCACCAAGTGTTGCTCAAGATGGAATGATCATTAAAATAGACATCTTCATCTGTAAGAGTAGTTGATGTAACACCAACATTTATGTACTCTATTTAAGCGTACATCAGAAAGATAATTGACAAATGAGAGTAAAATGAATATTGAAGTTAATTTTATTTTAATCAGCTGGAAATCGAGTTGCTATCAGTTTATATTGTTCCGAACTCTCGTTTTGCATCGGCTTTTGGAGATAGGTAACTCGAGACATACATGATAATCAGAGGGTTAGATAGGGTGGACAGGGAGAGTCTTTTTCCAAGTGTGGGGACGGCAAACATGAGGGGACACAGCTTTAAAGTGAGGGGAGATAGGTATAAGACAGATGTCAGAGGTAGTTTCTTTACTCAGAGAGTAGTAAGGGGGTGGAATGCTTTGCCTGCAACGGGAGTAGATTCGCCAAGTTTAAGTACATTGAAGTCGTCCTTGGACAGGCATATGGACGTACATGGAATAGTGTAGGTTAGATGGGCTTCAGATTGGTATGACAGGGCGGCGCAACATCGAGGGCCGAAGCTGTAATGTACTATGTCCTGTAGGCTATGTTGGTGGTATATTGCACCAAATTTTACATTGTAGAAAGTGTATACACTGTAACCTCTCTTTCTGGAAATCTCTGATCAGAAATGCCCATTTCCAGAAAAACTTTAATGCAGCCTTTGAATGTGAAAACATGAATTTTACAATATTTGATAAAACAGAGTAAAACTAATTATGTAATTTTATGCTTCAAATGAGCAGTAAATCATGGTGTCTTCTCTTCACACACTTGTGGTTCAATATTCTAACATCACTCTATAATCCAATAATATGGGCGGCACGGTGGCACAGTGGTTAGCACTGCTGCCTCACAGCACCAGAGACCCGGGTTCAATTCCCGCCTCAGGCGACTGACTGTGTGGAGTTTGCACGTTCTCCCCGTGTCTGCGTGGGTTTCCTCCGGGTGCTCCGGTTTCCTCCCACAGTCCAAAGATGTGTGGGTCAGGTGAATTGGCCGTGCTAAATTGCCTGTAGTGTTAGGTAGGGGGTGAATGTAGGGGTATGGGTGGGTTGTGCTTCGGCGGGTCGGTGTGGACTTGTTGGGCCGAAGGGCCTGTTTCCACACTGTAAGTAATCTAATATACCCAAACATTCTGGACTGGAGAGGTTGGTGTTTACTGAGTATATTGATTACATTTGTGTAATTTCAGATTTAATTGTGGTATTTGAATCTATTTTTTATTTTGTACTGTACATTATCTTTAACTTGCACTTGAACTATTCTTAAAAATGTCTTAATTTAGAATTTACAAACCACATACTTCACCCTAGTAACCAATCTTAACTGAAACTGACCATAGCTAATTATATTACCAGCACAGGTAATATGTTACCTCTTCAGAATACTGAAATATCTGTAATAGGTCTGTTTATCTAACTCAAATATCAATAAATTTATTATGCAATTTATTGCAGTTGATTAATCCTACCTAATAACCATCCCAAACTTAGAACCCATGACCAGTGTTTCCTGTAAACTCTGCAGCAATCTGGTTTCCAGTGTCGGCCCAGTACAACTCAGCTGAATCGAGTTACCATGGATGAACTTCAGGTCATGAAGATTTAAAGACTTACATACTTAAAAAGACTGCACACTACAAGAAGTAAAATGACTGCAAGTTTAATCAGTGTTATGATAATTTAAGTGCAATGTTTGACAATATCTGAGTGGTCAGTGCTCACAGTGTCTCCACATGGAATTTACTGGGCTGCTCCACTTTTATGATTTTCCAAAAATCCATAAATTCTAGAAAGGTCCAGAATGATTGGAAGTTAGTAAATAGAACAGCACAGCCGACATGATGGCTCAGTGGTTAGCATTGCTGCGCCTCAGCGCAAGGGGCCAGCGTTCGATTCCAGCCTCAAGTGACTGTCTGTGTGGAATTTGCGCATTTTCCCTGTATCAGTGTGGGTTTTCTCCGGGTGCACCAGTTTCCTCCTGCAGTCCAAAGATGTGCAGGTTAGGTACATTAGTCAGGAATAAGTGTAGGGTAGGGGAATGTGTCTGGGTGGTGAAAATGTGTTGCTGGAAAAGTGCAGCAGGTTAGGCAGCATCCAAGGAGCAGGAGAGTCGATGTTTTGGGCATGAGCCCTTCTTCAGGAATGCAGAAGGGCTCATGCCCGAAACGTCGACTCTCCTGTTCCTTGGATGCTGCCTAACCTACGCTTTTCCAGCAACACATTTTCAGCTCTGATCTCCAGCATCTGCAGTCCTCACTTTTTCCTAGAATGTGTCTGGGTGGGTTATTCTTCAGAGGTTCGGTATAGACTTGTTGGGCCAAAGGCCCTTTTTTCACACTGTAGGGATTCAAATTCTAATACTCTATTCAAGAAAAAGATCAAGAACTACAGTTCATCCAGATGTGCTGTCATCTACTAATAAAGTCTAGTACATCAGATGGATCAGTGCAAGGCCTCTTTACAATCAATATTAATGACTCTGGAAGTTTTTGCTGCAAACGTTTCGTTCCCTGGCTAGGGAACATCATCAGTGCTATTGGAGCCTCCTGTGAAGCGCTGCTTTGATATTTCTTCCGGTATTTATAGTGGTTTGTTCTTGCCGCTTCCGGGTGTCAGTTTCAGCTGTAGTAGTTTGTATGTGGGGTCCAGGTCGATGTGTCTGTTGATGGATGTTCTTGCCGTTTCCGGGTGTCAGTTTCAGCGGTAGTGGTTTGTATATGGGGTCCAGGTCTATGTGTCTGTTAATGGAGTTTGTGGACACTCAGACAACCAGGAACATGTATTTGACTGGGAAAACACTACCATCATAGGGCAAGCCAGACAGAGAACAGCCAGGGGATTCCTAGAGGCATGGCATTCATCCACAAACTCCATTAACAGACACATAGACCTGGACCCCATATACAAACCACTACAGCTGAAACTGACACCCGGAAACGGCAAGAACATCCATCAACAGACACATCGACCTGGACCCCACATACAAACTACTACAGCTGAAACTGACACCCGGAAGTGGCAAGAACAAACCACTATAAATACCGGAAGAAACATCAAAGCAGCGCTTCACAGGAGGCTCCAACAGCACTGATGATGTTCCCTAGCCAGGGAACGAAACGTTTGCAGCAAAAACTTCCAGCTCGGCGAACAGAACCACAACAACGGACACCCGAGCTACAAATCTTCAACCAGACTTTAAATATTAATGACTCTAAATCCTGAAAATTCAAAGGTCAGTGGGAATTTAAGCTGTAAGGAACATGAATGTCAGACTTGAATTGATGTAGTGCTCTTCATGATGCAGCCAGTGATCCAGTGTTACAACAGAAAATATGGTAGATAATTTGCACACTGAAAATTCCCACATATAGCAACATAATAATGACAATTTTTTTTATATACAGTTGTTTAAAAGATAAATAGTCATCAGGGCACAAGACAGAATACGTGTTCTTCTTCAAAATGGTACTGTGGATCTTTTGTATCCACCTGCGCAGGCAGCTGGAGTCTGTTTAACAGTGCGTTTGAGCTGCGCTGCACCTCCAGAGTCAAGACATCAAATGGCAGTTGTGAAAATTATAGAAATTCTGTTCTCTTTAAAATTTCAAACCCTGATCAAATTACCACTCAATCTTCCAGTGAATACCAGCTCTACTTTTTAATTTTTTAATATGCTAATTTGAAACAGTGGAAGGCCATTCAGTCTGATCTTAGCTGGTCCGACTGTGGTTTCAACTTCACTTTCCTGTGTTCCCTTGACTCCCTCAAGGCCAACATTCCACTTGCCTTCCTAATTACTTCTGTACCTGCAGGATAACTTTATGATTCATTGCAAAGAATTAACCAAGTCCTTCTGTAGCTTTTACCATAGTGCAGTGCAGTTCAGGTCCTTTGGCCTTCGATGTTGCACCGACCTGTGAAATTAATCTGATGCCTATCTAACCTACACTGTTCCATTCTTATCCATATGTATGTCCAATGCCCATTTAAATGCCCTTAATGTCAGCGAATGTATTACTGTTGCAGGCAGGCTGTTCCACGCCCCTACTACCCTCTATCCCTAAATCTTCCAGTCTAAGTAATATTCTGCTTTTCTGTTCTTCCTGACAAAATGGACAATCTAATTTTTCCAAATTATACTCCATTAGCCAATCTTTTTGCTCACTTATGTCCCTTTACAGACACCTGATGTCTTGCAGCCTATGTTTGTATCATTGCAATTTTGATTACAATTGATTTCTTCTTCGTCATATTGATGCCCCAGCACTGATCACTGCAGCATTCCACCACTCAGTTTGCAAACTTGAAAATGGCATACATCTGGGTTCCTCTTAGTCAATCCTCTAACTGGGTTTAATATATCATCTCCGCTTATCCTGTGCAGAAATACAACAATAAAGATGTCTTGCTACAATTTTACAGCTCTTGAGTGACACTCCTATGCAGTTTTAGACTTCATTTTGAGGAAGATGGTACTTGTATTGGAAGTATGGCAAAGGTTTACTAGATTGGTTCCTGAGATGACCGACTTATCCTATAAATGAAAAGTTGGATAAGTTTAGTAGAGGAAGGTGATCTCATTGTCTACAGTCAACGATGTCACTGTGTTTCAGCAAAAAAACTGTTTTCTCCAGCTGGTTAGTGTAGATCAGTAAGTAGAGCTGAGGATCAAGACTCTAAATTAGGATTAAGAATTCTCACTCAGTTGTGTCTCTAATCTTGAGGTTACTGGATGCTCCATTGTTGAATATGCTCGAGGTTGAGTGACATCTTTGATCTCAGGGAGTCAACACGATGGAAACCAGGCAGGAAAGTGAATTAAGCAACAATGATCATATTGCATGGAGGAACCATTGTTACAGGTTTCATAGGCTTAACATTGAAAGCACTAATGATGTGAACCTGGTGTACTTCACCATTGGGTGACTGAAAATGTTAGTGCAATTAAAAGCATCACTAACTATAGGCAAAAAAGTGCCTTTACATTAATTTGAATTTCTAACTCTGACAAGTGATACTCAAAAACTCATGCATTGTTTAAGTTCTGGTGTACCAATGTGAAACAAAATAAATAGTATAAAACAGCAATTCATTTCAGGCAATTAGGCAAACTCTCATAATGCTTTGTTTGCCCAAGCTTAGGCAACAGCTCCCTGAACAAAAGCTTCCATTTGTTACAACACGGGGTAAACTCTCCTGCTTAATTTAAACCAGCAACACAAAAGATTTATCCTATGCAGCAATCTGTGAAAATTCGAGAGGCCAATAACTATTTAAAGTACAAATTAACAACTTTATTTCTTAAAGTATAACAGAGCCTAAGTAACTAACAACTATTTACAGCTCCTTCCCTCTCTCATCTTTTACATTCCCCTTCTACAGTACTAGTCCAATAAAACCTCTGATTAAGATTTACAATACAAAACTTCTTAAAAGCAGGCAGCTTTTGGTTCCTCTTTGTATTCCTGTCTTTTCTTCTTGGAGATCCTGCTTCACAGGTTACTGATCAATAAAGGTACCTTTATGAGAGCTATTTTTCGGGCAGTCTCTACCTGCTGGATTGGCAGTTCTCCTCACAACTGTTCAATTTTCCCTGGTCTTATACCTCAGAGCATCAGATTGTGACATTGGGTTTTAAGATTGTCAATATACTAAATCCAAACTTGATTGGAGTTTTTTTGGGGGGTACAATTTAACCTGATTGATCTAATTCAAATCTTTTTTTATCTCCAGGCAACCAGCTACTCTAACTGCTGGACCAAAAGGTTAGATTATATATTTTTTTAGAACACTTGGTGCTGTCAGTGCTTCTGTTGCTTTTAACCTTAGTATGTCCACATGTTCATAACACATTAACTCTAAAAGCAGTGTGGTTAGCATTGCTGTCTCACAGCACAAGGGGCCCAGATTCGATTCCAACCTCAGGCAACTGTCTGTGTGGGTTTCTTCCCTAAAAAATGTGTAGGTTAGGCAGGTTTGCCTTGGTAGGTGTGGGGTTAAAGGGATAGGGTGGGAGTCTGGCTCTAAGTGGAATGCTTTTCAGAGGGTCATTGTGGACTGGATGGGCCAAATGGCCTGCTTTCACTGTGTTGGGATTCTACGAGCAGCAAACACACAAAGAACTAATACACCAACCACTTAAATCTATCACCTCCAACTTGAGCCTTTAGTTTTCTTCCAGGTTACTCAAGGTTATCTTGGGAAATGGTAAAATTGACAGGGCGGCCAGCTCTGAAAGTGGGAGAGATTTTTTTCTTAAAAACCAGATATATTGCCCAGTTACAAAAACAAATTGCTGGAGAAACTCTGGTCTGCCAACATTTGTGGGAAAATAGAGTTAATGTTTTGAGTCTCTTCATCAGAACTGATACTTGGAAAAAGTGATATTTATGCTGAAGTTTAGGGTGTAGGGGGTGGTGAGTGCAGAGGTGGAGACTGAGTCCACAGAGAGTTTTATGAAAGGGGTGAGCAGAAAAGGAGAATAACGCTAGTTAAGCCAGGCTGGAAAGAAGCTGAAGTGATAATGAGGGCTAAGAATAGGTGAGGATCGGTGGGCTGGGCTGAAAGCAAGCCCTGTCATGATAGAGTTAGGAAGTGGGTAAAATACATGAAAAGGACATACTCTGCTGTAAAATTGTTGAACTCAATGTTGAGTCCTAGAGGCTGAATTGTTCCCACATGAAAAAGATGCTGTTCTTTGAGGTTCCCTGCAGGCATGAGATGAATGTTGGCTTGGAACACTGGTGTTGAGGTGGCTAGGCAATTGAAAGCTTGGAGTCAGTTTTACAGAAAGAATGTAGGTTGTCATCCAATTACCTGGTATTGCTAACATAAGGATTTTTAAAATTCATTTTGGAATATGCAGAGGTCATTAAAGCTGTTTATGTAAATTACACCTTTATTTTCTATATATTTCAATACCATTCTTTGGCAAGTGTCCATCTCTATTGGTTAAAATAGATTTGTTCATTCATTCAGCTCTGTTACATTATACATTTGTGAACACATTTCAGTTGTGGTTAGGGATACAGAAGATAATTCTGAATAAAAATATTTAAAGACCGTATTACAAAAGAATCTCCCCAAAAGGCACAAGATTGTAAAGGCTGGGAAGTATTCAGTAGTTCAGTTATTTATCTTTACACAAAAGATTATTCTGCCCCTGAGCCTACTCTACCCTTCAACAAGATCACAGTCGATCTGTTAGAGTTCTAAATTCCAATTGCTGTTTACCTCCATTAACCCTTTATTCCTCTGAAGAAAAATCTTTCTCTTAAAAAAATAAAAATGATGCTACCTTCAACATCTTTTGACAGTCCCAGAATCTCTCAACCCTGAGGAAAACATTCCTTCTCTCTGGCTGGGAAAGTGGAAAGAAACAGGCCAATTGAGAATAATGGGTAATTACTTACTTTTCAGAATGTGACCTGTGGTGTCTATGTTGGGTCTTGATTATTCACTTATGTCAAAAATCCAGCCCAGTGAATCAGAGACCACAAACTTGGATCGTGGTGAAATTGACAAGTGGTTTATTAAACAAAGTGATATCGCGGAAGACTAAGCTGCCACAGAATGGCTTCTCTGTACAGATGGCCAGAATGCTCTTCCCAGAACGGCAAGGGTACAACATAAAGGTGATATTGCAAACCAGTTACAGTACAATGGTGAAAATTGTAAAGCAATTAAGATAAGAATAAATGAATGGAAGTTAATCAAGTGCCCAGCAGTAGCAATACATTTGTAATTGATACAGGAGATTCCAGCCATCTCTGAGATGAGAATGTCTTCTAGAGGATTCTTCATTGTATTTTCCATCCACACGCATGTGCATAAATGTCACTTCTGCTATTCGGGTGTGTCCACAGTGTTCCTCCTACAAGCGAAGTCTTCCAGGGTGTCTGAGTCTACCTATTTATGAGGGATCAGTTTCAGTTTCAATGGGAAATGAGCCTCCCCTCAGGCTTTTGGGACTGCAGTGCTAATCAGGGCTGGGAGATTACCATGAAGGTTGCTTGGGAAATGTATTCTCTAGACTTTGAATAGCTTGACCATGTCTGGCTTCTTTGTTCACCTGTTTTGCCAAGGCTGGGGCATGGTGGGTGCATTCTATGTGTTGGCACACTTGGTTTGTGTGTTTTAGAGGCCAGTTTCTGTTGTCTTTATGTGACCATGCTGTGGGTAGGCAGGGTAGCAGATCTTTTTCCCATAATTAACAACTTGAGCAACAGCATAGAAAGTCATATATCCACATTGGCTGATGATACATTGTAGATTGTGGAGCTGAGTTACAACGTGATAATCTATTAAGTGGGCAAAACTGTGGCAGATGGAATTCAATGTAAATGTGAGGACATCATACTTTAGATTAGATTAGATTACTTACAGTGTAGAAACAGGCCCTTCGGCCCAACAAGTCCACACCGACCCGCCGAAGCGCAACCCACCCATACCCCTACATTTACCCCTTACCTAACACTACGGGCAATTTAGCGTGGCCAATTCACCTGACCCGCACATCTTTGGACTGTGGGAGGAAACTGGAGCACCCGGAGGAAACCCACGCAGACACGGGGAGAACGTGCAAACTCCACACAGTCGCCTGAGTCGGGAATTGAACCCGGGTCTCGGGCGCTGTGAGGCAGCAGTGCTAATCATTTTAGAACAAAAAAAAATCAATGCTTTCTTGATGGTATGAAGTTAGACAGTGGATGGCCAGACATATGAGGGTTTTTTTTTTAAAAGGAACTAATAAAGCAAATTAATGGAATGGATATAAAATTACAGAAGTTATGCTGCAGTTATATAAAACCCTGGTTAGACCCCAATTGGAGCAGAGTCCAGATCTCAGCACTCTCCCTTGGGAAAGAAATATTTGATCTTGGAAAGCCAGAGTCGGTTGACAAGAATAATAAACTTAATTCCTGAAATTCATGTGAGGAGAGATTATACATTTTACTCCAGCTTTCTCTAGAATTTAGAAGGTTTAGGAATGAAGTGATTGAAATCTTCAGGAATATGAACAGAAAAAGACAGGGTAGATAAAGATAAACCCCACTGGTTAGGGACTCTAGGACGAGGTACAGACTGAGAATTATGTCCATTCTGATGATGTTAGGATGATGAAGGGCTTATGCTCGAAACGTCGAATTCTCTATTCCTGAGATGCTGCCTGGCCTGCTGTGCTTTGACCAGCAACACATTTTCAGCACTTCCACACAGCAGTAGATGCTAGATCAGTTAAATTTATCTATTTCAAATTTAAAACTTTAAGCTAAAAGTAAAAGTGATATGGGCCAAAGGCAGGTACTGTATATGGAGTTAGGCAACAGATCGAGAGTGATCTCATTTGACTGGTGAAACAGGCTAAAGGGGTGAATAGTCTACTCTTGTTCCTATACAAGTAAACCTCTTGTGAACAGCTTCCAACATATTTACATCTTTCCTGAAATAGAATTAGCCTCATTCCCACATGTACTCAAATTGAGTAGAGTAAGAGGTTTTAAGTCACCACTTACAGCACCATCATGGGTACACAACTACCTCGGTACAGCTTCTTCTGTTGCAACTTTTAGAAAAGAGAGAAATAAAATGTCCAGAGTTGCAGAAAAAGATGATCAGAACGATGGTCTTCCAACCCAGACCACATTGGCACCTAGCCTCCAGTCCACACCAGGCTTCATCAAGGCTCATGGGGCTGTGGCCACACCAGGCTGTGTGCTGTGCAGGAAGCCATTACAGCGTATCACATGCACACTGTATTTGAGATGGCCTTAAGCTTCATAACTTAAGCATAACATCCTTACTTTGTGCAATTACTGCTAAAATAAAAAGGCGAGCATCCATGTGTGTTATGCTGCACTTGCCTAACAACATCTTGTAACTCATGCACCTAAATCTCTACACCTTCAGAATTCTGCAGTCACTCTTAAGTAATAATGCTTTCTTACTCTTCCTGTCAATGTGAGAGTGAGGACTGCAGATACTGGAGATCAGAGTCAAGATTGTGGTGCTGGAAAAGTACAGCAGGTCAGACAGCATCCGAGGGGCAGGAGAATCGTGTTTTGGGTATAAGCCCTTCATCAGGGTCTGAAATGTCTGTTCTCTTGCCCTGCTTTTCCAACACCACATTCTCGACTTGCTGTTGATACCTGCCGGCAACTTCCTGATGTCATCCTCACAGCTGCTTTTTCTATTTCAGTGTCACATACAAATTTAACAAACATGCCTTCATTGCCCTCAATAAGTAATTGACGTTAATTGTAAGTTAGACCACAATATATTGCTAAAAATATGCATGGTATTACCTGCCAGCCAATCTATGCTAATAATGCTTTCTCCTACAGCAGGAGCTTTTATCTTCTAGAAATCCTAGTGTTCCCCACAGGTTCCCTTTTGTTCATAGCACATGATACTCCTTTGAAAAACTTCACTAAGTTAGTTAAACAGGTTTTGACAAAACCATGCATTCTCGGATTAGAAATTTAACTGCACAGCTAAAATTGATTAAAGAAATTATAACAGCTTTCCTATAACATACAATCCAGCTCACTTTTTTTTCTAGTTTTCTCCTTTCTGACAGGGGTTGTACTTAGTACTTCCCAGCCTGATAGAACCTTCCTTAAATCTAAGGAACTTTGAAAATTAACACTCATGCACCTGCTATCTCATTAGCAACCACAAGACCCTGGGATGAAGTCTATTTAGGTCAGGAAACATCAGCCTGCAGTCTGTTAATTTGCTTAGTACCATTTCCATTGTAATTTTGCTAAGTTGATGTCCTGATGTACAGTTTTACTGGAATGATTTTTGTATCCCCTTAAATGTCTGCAGCTACCAACTGAGCACCTACCGACTGAGCACCTAGCTGAATGCCACTGCAGTTTGCTGCCATTGTTTAGGTTTAAAATATTAGACACCATTTTCTCCCCTTCAAACCAGATATAAAATTCACTCATTCTGATCACTCCTTAGGTGTACCTTGACTGTGAGGTCATTAATCCTATCATTGGATGGCCAAATGGCAAAACGGTGACAGAAAAATGAGTGACATCAGGGAGTAGAAGTAAAACAGAACTTTGAAAAACAAGTAAAATGTTCACGATTTTATTTGTCATAAACAGCATTCAATGTCTTTAAGACATTTTAATGTAAATAAGGAGTGATGTGCAAGAGACCACTATACAGTATAAACATAATCAGAAGCAGAACTTATTGAATAAAACTACATGACATAACAGTCAAGACAGTTACCAGCTAGAAGACAAATCAAGATTCACAAGTTTTCTGGAATTAACTGTTCAATACTGTCATCACAATTTCACACTGTAAATTAACTGATATGGAAGAAGTGTACAGGTGGAATGATCAGGAATAAAATGCTAATGTGCCATTTCTTTGCTTTGTAAACAGAGTGCTGAGTAAAACGGCCCATAATTTGTACAAGAAGAGTATGCAGCTGGCAGCAACAGTTAATAACCATATTAGAACTCCTTTGACATGCAAGCCAGGTAGTATCCAAGCTGCTGTTTTTACTAGACTAAGGCCATCTAAAAGGCTAATAGATTGAATCACTGTAAATCACAGCATTCATACGAGCTCACTTTACACTTCCGGAACACCATGATCCATGAGACTCTTAACAATGCTTGAAGCCATCCTGGAAAGACAAAGGGGGGAACATTCAGAATTACAAATGGAAGGTAAACTGTTATAGTGTGTGGCTTAAAGTGGTAGCTATGAAATCTTGACATTTCAGTCTTTCAACGTGGTTAAAGTTGCATTTTTAAGTCCAAAATGTAAAATGCATAAAGTATAATTAATTTAGATAAAATCAAGATACTGCAGATGCTAGAAATCCAAAATAAAAACAAGTGCTGGAGAAATTTCACCAACATCTCCTGAGAGAAACAGAATTAACGTTCAAAAAAAAAAACCAAAGAACTGCAGATGCTGGAAATCAAACAAAAACAAATTGTGGAAAAACTCAGGGATGACAGCAGTGAAGAAAAGGAGGATTAATGTTTCATGTCCAGTGACCCTTCTTCAGAAATTGTAATTTTACTCAAACACTCCAAAGTACTCCCACAAAGCATCACCAGGTTTGAACAATAGCAGATGATTACAGTTCTAATGAAATAAGCATCTGAATCAATCTCAGATTAAGAAACTAAATATGCTTCAACAGCATGAAAGGCAAATTCATAAATATATTCATGATGGTTCCATAATATTGATCCAGAAAACTAAATTAGGAAGTGGCCAGTTTTAGATTTGACATTGAAGCAAGGCTAAAATCCTGTAGGAATGAGCCACTCAGAAAGTGAGACATGTAAAATTTTATATTGAGTGCGTGAATGTTTTAATCACTTCCATGATTACGGTTAAATTTAAAGAAAGCAAACTACACAAGCTCAGTTGATCAAAGACAAATTGGGAAGATATGCTTAACTGCCACTGCTGTTTGAGCTTCCAACCATTTTAATAATTAAAATTTGCAGTTTGTAATTAATTCCCTTAAAGAATATTACCACACTAATAGTGGCCAACTGTGGCTACTGAGAAATTACAAGATTATAATAGTTTATAAGAAAGATGCTTAAAAAGCAAAGTTGTTGACATTGAATCCCATGGGCTCCTAAACTTTGCACCAGCCTTCATGTGGGAAAAGGACTTACTGACATCCACGTAAACCACATCAGCTGCACTCTCTTAAATAAATGTAGTCATGTTTTCCAAAAATTCACATTAGTCAGACAGGAGCTTCCTTTAACAAATCAGTGTTATCTCAGCCTTTCCAAGTATTGATTGGAATAGAATCCTACAGTCTGAAAGCAGGCCATTCAACCCATTGAATCCACACTGGACCTCTAAGAGCTTCTACCCTACTTTGATCATTTCATCAAACCCTGTAGGTTTATGGAGGAGGAAGTAAAGACTGCAGATACTGGAGATCAGAGTTGAAGAGTGTGATGCTGGAAAAGCACAGTCAGTCAAGCAACATTAGAGGAGCAGGGGAATCGATGTGTCAGGCATGAGGTTTGTGGGACAAGGGGAGTGAGACACAAACGGAAGTTGGGGGAGGGGATGGGGGAAAATGCAACAGGTAGATGAAGGTGGGGGTGAAAGCATTTATGCACCTTTATGTCTACTAAAACATCAAGCACCTTCTTATTAATTCTGTGTTCTAGAATCTCACCATCCCAAATGATATCCTGGCTACAATGTCTTTCGCCCTTGTAAATACAGATGAAAAATATTCATTTAAGATCTCACCATGTCCAGTGGCTCCACACACTGGCTGCTCCTTAAGTGTCTTACAAGTTCCACTCTTACCCTTGAACAACTGGTTATTGTGCAACAAGTGTTTGACTTGCAGTACAATTTAAATTAACTATTTATTAAATATATAGACAAGTAGCTACTGAATGTACTTTAAATCAGAATTTACCTTTTCATCATATGGTCATGAATGTAGGAAGGCATGATCGTAATGGTTATTGTATTCCCTGCTGTGGCCAAAATGTCTGCAATCTGTGTATCCTATTCAAATATCAAGAAAAAAAAATCACAAAACAATCCTACAAATAACTTCAATTATTTTATATTATTTGATTAAAAACAGAATTCTGTACAAGTGGCAAAGACTCTTTCGCCTTTATGACATTTGAGAGTTTCAAGCTTTCTCTGTGTGGCAACTCCTTTTAGGCTGACCTGACCTATTAGGCAGAAACCCAGAATTTACCAAAATAAAGTTTAATCTGATTAATGTGATTGACAGTCAAAACTTTGAGGATTAGTGTAGTTGTAGGTCAAGAATATAGAGATTCAGATTATTTATTCAAAAGAAAAGATGAAGAAATATTCATTGGCAATCTCTGCAAAGATATTCTTAAAAGCACACTAGAGATTTAGATTGCTCCTAGACTTGACTGCCAGAAAAGTCAAAATGAAAAATTAAACATGTTGAGAAGTTAATAATTCTCCAATCCATAAACAAAGTTCAAAAAACCAAAGTGATAGATCAAACTGGTCATTGGATTTTGTTTATGTAAAAATGGTGGATGTTTAAGACAAGATTAGAGATACAGTATGAGAGTTTTGCAACAAATATTTTCTTACAAGATTATCCAATCGACGCAAATTAAAGTCAGCGTTCCTTACCTTCAGTCCAATGATATTCTGCCCATTAATCTCACAGATATTGTGTTCTGTTAGGAGTCCATTTCGAGCTGCTGAACTGTCTTTTACAATTGAAGTGATTTTCCCATTTTTGAAAATGAAGCCAACATGTCCTGTGCTGTCTTTGTGCATCGTGATTGTGCGTTCAAAAGGCCTATGCAAAACAGAAATCCCAGAAGAGTTTATATCCATGATAAACTAATCAACTCACTTCAAAAGGACAATGCTGCTGTAGTTCCTGAGAAGACACTCTTCCTTTCTTATTCCTTCTAACCGGTCTGTCTGGACGGACACAGAATTGGTTGGCCCATACAAGATGGTGGTGGTAGATGGAAAGTATTCAGACGAGCTCTGTGACCAGTGGTATTCCACGGGGATCTGTTCTGGGACCTCTGCTCTGTGATTTTATAAATGACTTGATGAGGAAGTGGAAGGGTGGGTTAATAAGTTTGCCAATGACATGAGGGTCGGAGTAGTTGTGGATAGTGTGGAGAGTTGTTGTAGGTTGCAACATGACACTAACAGGATGCAGAGCTGAGCAGAAAAGTGGCAGATGGAGTTTAATCTGGAAAAGTGTGAAGTGATTCACTTTGGAAGGTCAAATTTAAATGCAGAATACAGAGTGAAAGGCAGGATTCTTGGCAGTGTGGTGAAACAGAGGGATCTTGGGGTTGATTTCCACAGATCCCTCAAAGTTGCCACCCAGGTTGATAGTGTGGTGCTAGAAAAGCACTGTAGGTCAGGCAGCATCCGAGGATGCTGCAGAATTGATGGGTCTATACCCAAAACATTGATTCTCCAGCTCCTCAGATGCTGCCTGACCTACTGTGCTTTTCCAGCACTACACACTCAACTCTGATCTCTGGCATCTGCAGTGCTTACCTTCACCCAGGTTGACATGGTTAAGGCAACGTCTGTTGCGTTCGCTTTCATTAATAGGGGGATTTGAGTTTAAAAGCCACAAGGTTATGTTACAGCTCAATAGAGCCCTAGTTAAGCCACACTTGGAATATTGTGTTCAGTTCTGGTTGCCTCATTATAGGAAATATGTGGAATCTTCACAGAAGGTGTAAAGGAGATTAACTAGGATACTGTCTAGACTGGAGGGCATGTCTTATAAAGAGTGAGGGAGCTTGGGCTTTCCCATTGGAGTGAAGGATGAGAGGTGTCTTGATAAAAAGGTGTACAAGATGTTGACAGGCACAAAGAGAGTGGGTAGCTAGAGATTTTTCCCCCATGGTGGAAATGTTTATCACAAGGGGGCATAATTTTAAGATAATTGAAGGAAGGTTTAGGGAAGATGTCAGGGATAGGTTCTATACTCAGTGGTGGGTGCCAGTGGTGGTGATAGAGTCAGATACTCCCATGTGCCTGTCCTTAATGTGAGTACAATGAAGGGTATGTAGGTTAATCTGATCGTAGTAGGGTAGTAGGCTGGCACAACAGAGGGCTGAAGGGCCTGTACTGTGCTGTTCTATGTTTACATAATCCAATTTTTATGTACGTAACTCTCCATGCATTACAAGACAAATTAGGAGTTTGCATTTTTAGATTAAACTTTAAATCGAAGTCCCATCTACTGTATGTGAATACTAAAAACATAACACCTCTCAAAAAGCAGAAGCTCTCATTGGTCCAAGCAGCCATCCTCCTACAACTAATACTACAACAAACAAACATTGATTTGTCAGTCGTGATCTTACTTTGCAGAGTGTGGCTTAACATATACATAGTAGCTGTGCTTCAGAAATAATTTATTGACAATAAAATCCTTTAAAGTGCCTAGTGTTGTCCAAGAAAGTGAAAGCAATCTCTTCCACTCCTAACCCAAACCTTCCACTTTAAGCACATTCCTTTCCAGGGCCACGAGGATTCCAGTTCAGCATCAAGGAATATTCAAAGCAAGATTGTCATCCATCTCTCATTTTAACATTGGATCTCCAATGCACAATAAACTTACACTCTCCATACTACATTCTGTTAAAATCATAAATATATGATTGTGACATTGAGACGAGATGGTTCAGATGAGGCGTTCGAGTGTTACTGATTAGCTAGGAAGGATTTAAAGAGAGCTAAGAGCAGCAAAGAGGAGACGCAAGCAATCTTTAGCAGGTAGAATAAAAGAGAACCCTAAAGCTTTCTAAAAGTATGGAGGAATAAAAGGATGACTAAGGTAGGAATAAGGCCAAAGACGAGAGAAGTTGTGTGTGGACCCTGTGGAGATCAGAGAAGTGCTAAATGAACATTTCTCATTGGTTTTCACTCAGGAAAAGGAGAATATGAGAGAGAAAATTTGAGATACGGGCTTGAACGGATTGACATTAGTAAGGAGGAGATGTTATCAATTCTAGAAGATGTGAAAGTAGATAAGTCTCCTGGGCCAAAGGGATTTATTGGAGAACTCTCTGGGAATCTAGGGAGGTGATTGCAGAGCCTTTGACCTAGATCTTTGAGTCATCATTGTCTACCAGAAGTATCAGAAGACTGGAGGATTGCAAATGTAGTGCCCTTGTTTAAGGGGTTCAGCAGAGATGACCCAGGTAATTATAGACCTTACATCTGTTGTCAGAAAGGTTTTGGAAAGGATTATAAAAGATTTATAATCATCTAGCAAGCAACAATTTGATTTCAGATAGTCAACATGGGTTTCATCAAGGGCAGTTTGTGTCGCACAAACCTGAGTTTTTTTTGAGGTGACCAAGCACCGATCGGAAAGATGTTGTGAAACTTGAAAGGGTTCAGAAAAGATTTACAAGGATGTTGCCAAGGTTGGAGGATCTGAGCTACAGGGAGAGGCTGAACAGGCTGGGGCTGTTTTCCCTGGAGCGTCGGAGGCTGAGGGGTAACCTTATAGAGGTTTACAAAATTACGAGGGACATGGATAGGATAAATAGGCAAAGTCTTTTCCCTGGGGTCGGGGAATCCAGAACTAGAGGGCATAGGTTTAGGATGAGAGGGAAAAGATATAAAAGAAACATTAGGGGCAACTTTTCCACACAGAGGGTGGTACGTGTATGGAATGAGCTGCCAGAGGATGTGGTGGAGGCTGGTACAATTGCAACATTTAAAAGGCGTTTGAATGGGTATACGAATAGGAAGGGTTTGGAGGGATATGGGCCGGGTGCTGGAAGGTGGGACTAGATTGGGTTGGGATATGTGGTCAGCATGCACAGGTTGGACCGAAGGGTCTGTTTCCATGCTATACATCTCTATGACTCTATGTGGAGAGGGTAGGGCAGTTGACGTGGTGACTTGGATGCAGGCATAGGTAGATGGGTAGATGGGGGCAGCACGGTGGCATAGTGGTTAGCACTGCTGCCTGACAGCACCAGAGACCTGGGTTCAATTCCCACCTCGGGCAACCGTGTGTGGAGTTTACACCTTCCCCCCCGTGTCTGCCTGGGTTTTCACCGGGTACTCCAGTTTCCTCCCACAGTCCAAAGATGCGCGGGTTAGGTAGGGGAATGGGTCTGGATGGGTTGCTCTTCAGAGGGATGGTGTGGACTTGTTGGGCCGAAAAGCCTGTTTCCACACTAAGTAATCTAATCATCTAATCTAAAGTCAGGGGAGTGATGGACAGTATGGAAGAATGTTGCAGGGGGTCTTGGATAAACTGCAGAATTAGGCTGAGAGGTGGCAAATAGAGAATGCAGCTAAATGTGAGGTGATTCACTTTGGGAAGTACAGGAAGGCAGAGTACTGGGTCAATGGAAAGAATCTTGGTAGTGTGGATTTACATAGATCCCTGAAGGTTGCCACCCAGGTTGATAGTGCTGTTAAGAAAGTATACCATGTGTTGGATTTTATTGGGAGAGGGATTGGGTTCCGGAGCCGTGATGTCATGCTGCAACTGTACAAAATGCTAGTGCAGCCACACTTGGAATATTGTGTACAGTTCTAGTCGTCCCATTAAAGGAATGATGTGGAAACATTGGAAATGGTGCAAGGAGATTTACACCTCCAGGATGTTGCCTGGTCTGGAGCGAATGTCTTGAGGAAAGGCTGAGAAACTTGGGTCTGTTATCATTGGAGAGAAGGTTAAGAGGAGATTTAATCGAGATATACAAGATGATCAGAGATTTAGATAGGGTGGACAGTGAGAGTCTTTTTCTTAGGATGATTATGTCGACTTGTACGAGGGGGCATAACTACAAATTGAGGGGTGATAAATTTAAGACAGATGTCAGAGGCAGGTTCTTAGAGAGTGGTAAGGGCGTGGAATGCCCTACCTGCCAATGTAGTTAACTCAGCCACATTAGGGGCATTTAAACAATCCTTTGATAAGCACATGGATGATGATGATGGGATTGCGCAAAGGGATGGATTTAGATGAGTTCACAGGTCGGTGCAACATTGAGGGCCGAGGGCCTGTTCTGAATTGTATTGCTTTATGTTCTATATATTCCAAGGATAATTTTAAAAATTATGCTCCTTCACAAACTTAAGTAAAAAAATAAATTGCAAGTTTACTGCCTGCAGCACGTCTCCTAATCACTAATCCAAACAAATTACTTGAGAAGAAAAAACTGGGGATAGAGGGAAGAGTCCAGTCAAAAAGGAATGTTAATACCTAACGGCCGTTTCTCATCCTGAACAGCTACACTCTATACAGATATATTCCAAGTCATCCAAACCAAGTAGTAAATCTCTCTTATCGACCATTGAAGGGACATACCATCTCATTTTAATTCCTTCGAGCTAATTCATTCATTCATTCATTCATTGCTGTGGGGCATTTCTTTGCTTCCATAAAAATAGACCCACCATGATATAAATCATCTTCATGGAATAACTAAATTCACATGTCTACTTCATCAACTTTTACATTAAAATGTTAAAAACAAAGAACCACAGATGCTGTAAATCAAATAAAAAATTGCTGGAAAATCTCAGATCTGGCAGCTTTTGTCAACTGAGTTAACATTTTGGGTCCAGTGACTGTTCTTCAGAAATGTCACAGACAAGATACCAATTGTTGAGTTTTCAAACAAAATGAAAAATTTCCAATTATCTCTCAACAGAAAGAGAGGGGCATTCTTACCTGTCACGAACAATGATACTAATCTTTTGATCAGAAGCTTGTTTCAGTACTTTGTGGCTCTTGTCACTGCTCCACCCTGCACAATTCTCACCATTTATCTGCAGGACCTGGTCACCAAATCTTAACCCAGCGAGGGAAGCAGGGGAGTTTGCTTGTACAAGTTGGACAAAGACACCCTTATAAAGCAAAGAGAAATGTAACACCATTACATTAGGGACAAATTACATGTACTCTTCTGCTTCAGTTGACAAAGGAACCGCGATTATCCGAATATCAGATTATCCAAAGGAGATCTCGGGGTCCTGATAGAAACATGACAAAGACGTGTTTCCAACAGTGATCGCCTCTTTCGTTGGCAGTGATTAAACAGGCAGAGTCTCCAAATGACTAACCCCTCACCCTCTCTCTCTCCCCACACACTTTCCCTGGAGTTTAACACAGGGGTGTACCCTAAACCCCCCTGCCCAACATTGTCTTCTAGAGGGCAGAGGTGGAACCTGTCAAAACGTCGCAGCAAAATGGTGCACACGCTCGCGCTATTTGGAGACTTACCCTGACTGCAGAAGCAGTCGTGTTGGTGCACAGTCCAGATGCCCTGAAAGGGGGGGGGGGGGGGAAAGAAGAGAACCGGGTTCAGGGGAGGCCTTGGACCGGGTTTAGGGGAGGCGTCGGACCAGGTTGGGGACAGGCGGCAGTGTTGGATAGGGTTGGGTGGGGCAGGGCCTCGCATGCTGTGTGCTGCTGCAGGGAGCAGAGTTTAAAAACTGAGCCCCAGAGGAAAGGCATTTAATCGATTGACCAAATAATCGATTATCCGAACAAAATAGTGCCTGCCATCACGTTCGGATAATTGAGGTTCCCCTGGACAAAGTGGAATACACATAGGCTACCACTGGCCATATCATGGAAAAACACATTACATGCATAAATTTAATGTAAGGTTACAGTATCCTGGCGTAAATTAATGATTTTATCAAAGCACAGACACGTAATAGTGTGGTACGCAGAAGACATTCCAGCCTCCACCCCATCTCATAGGATTCATATACACATATCAAATGTTCCCTTCAACTCAATGTAAAGGTAACAAATGTACATTAGAATGTCAATAATAAATAACAAGCCATTTTAAAAACACACTTAAGGATTGCTGAATTGCTTTACTCTGCTCGTCAAAGGTCAAGGCCAATGATAAAACAAATACCAGATCACAGTAAAGTCATCACAAGTCCTCTTCAGCTCAGTGAAACTATGGAGCAACCACAGATTTATTTTTCCAAACTTGATTTATCTCATCCATCAGATAACCTTTTTTCCTGCCACTCAACTATTCGGCTTTCCCTTAAATTAATGCCATTATTAAACCAAACACAGATTTGAAACCAAATGTGTCAAAAGGCTCTACTTTCCTTACTATTGTAGAAAGAATTCAGATTTGGAAATGTTGAATAATTTGCATTTCACAATTTATGAAACATGGTCAAGCACATTTGTTTTCACAAAGACTTTGGCAACAGCGACAAGCATTATTTTAAAAAGTATAGTGTTTTCTTTTATCATAAGCATTAATCTCAAACTTGAGTGCCACAGCATTTCAAATTGAAATATAGTATAATTTGGAACTGGGTCAGTTATTATTTTATAACTCTCGGCCTTCAACAGCCTCGGACAGCTTTTTGAATAACCCAAATTGGCTAAGTGTTGCTCAAATGTTCAAAGAAAAACATTCACTGTAGAAATAAACATCAAATCCCAAATATAAAAAGGAACTTTACACTTTCCAGTTTCCTGATTGCAATGTCATTGCTAATTCTGGCTTGTTTCCAAAGTGGGATTCGCTATTACGATAATTTGCTTGTCAGGATACTACAAAAGCAGGACAAATAGCAGCATTTTGATTGTGTTGGTAGCTACAACTTTCTCCCACAGCAGGCAATGCAAAGAATAGGTGCCACCTATCTTTCCAATGGTAGATGTTTCTCAAGGTTAAGAAATCATTACTATAGTGATAAACCCTCTTCCCTGTTCCTATAAGTTAAATGTAGGAAAAAAAATCACCACTAGGCTTTTCTAGTCAACTATGTCTCAGCAGTTTCTTCAGCTGAATGTGTGGGAGAACCAGCACAGACTGCAGTAAAGCCAACTCCAGCCCACAGTTTTGCAGTCATATAAGCTAATTACTAGCATATCATATCCATCGATAGCAGCCCTGAATGGCAGCATTTGGTGATCCAAGCCACATTTTGTATGAGAAAATGTACACAAAGACTTTGGATTTTTTTTGGTGGGAGGGAAAGACATTAGTTGTTTAAAATTTGTAGTATATAATTTCAGGGTAGGCACGTTGTCTAGATCTTTCAGACAAATCTAATTTTGTTTGTGGCTAGCATTTAGATGTAATTCTGAAGTTCCCAGCCTTAAAGCAGAGTTTTAACATGGCCCCCAACTGTTAGGCTTAAGTTTGAGAAGTAGCTGAATCTGGTTTTTCTAACTGAGTCCGCTGGGCATTGAAAGGTTTTTACGGCGCAGTTGTAGTTTCTATGCGCCTGGACCAGGAGGTTCAGGTTCAAGTCCCACCTGCACCCCTGACCATCTTTGAACAGGTTAGTTTAAAAATAAAGAGTCAGCTAGACATTTGCATTAGCAGTATAAATACGTCCAGCTGAGTGTGACATATAGTACTGCTGGCAGTAAAATGTTTATCAAAAAAAACCTGTTCCTAGGATGTGGGTATTACTGGCAAAACCTACATTTAGCAACCATCCCCAACTGCCCTGAAGAAGGCGCTCGTGTGCCATCAGTTGAGCCACAAGACTCAGTAAGCATACCTAGTGCTGTTAGGGTCAGAACCCAGTAAAGGTACAGCAATGTGTTCCTAACTTGATTAGAAAACAAGCTCCTGAGGCATCTTGACAGGATAGAGGTGTAAAGGATCTTGCCTCTTCTGGGGCAGAAGAGGAGTTAGGGTTTACTATTTTAAATTAAGAAGCATCTATTTAAATCAGAGATGAGGTGAAATTCTGAGTGTTAGTTGCCATTGGGAATCTTCCTGAAGAGGTGAGTGGAAACAGAGTCTATCTTTAAGGCAGGATCCTTCTTGCTAAGGAAGTGAAAAGCTGTTGGAGTAGGCAGAAATGTGGATTCCAATCATCTGCCATGATTGTATTAAACAGTGTAGCAGGTAAGAGGAGACAATGGCAGACTCCCACCATATCTACATGTTTCTAAAAATTGTCCCATCCCCACAGCAATGAAAGCAAAGCTACCCTTTTCCAATAAACATCTTAGCATCTTCCGGCACATTGTAAACTTCTATATACTTTAAATTACAGGAAGTGGTACTTACATTGTCAATAGATTTAAGACGAATGCCAATCTTTCCATCCTGATCCTTGCAAAGGATTAATTCCCGGATCCCCTGTTTGATTTCAGCTCTTCGAAGACCCAAATCGGTTCCAGTTACTGGTGCCACCATGTAATTTATACTGGATGGTCTAGCAACAGTCTGCTGTTCAATATAAAGCATATTAAAATCATTTTAAAAACCCTTACAAACATTTCTTCCAATCAAGATCTAAGATCTTTTCCATTCCCATTAGTTTTACACTTACAGTAGTGCAGAAAAATAGAGTTATTATTTTAGCAGCACTGCTTAAGGAAACCCTGCAGATGTCCAGTTGGATTAGAACTGATTGTAATATCTTGTTTGGAATTTAACGGAAAAGTACGAAGAAATATATCCCTTGCCTGTGGTACTGCAACTGCAGCCATATTCCTTTGTATTTCTTCTTCATTCAGACTGAGTCCCATATAGTCAGACAGTTCAGGGTACAGACGGGGATAAAGGCCTGCAAAAATGTTAAAGGTTTGTCAGACCTATTTATTCACAAAAATGTAAAAGATGCATTAAAAAGAGCTTTACAATGAAGCAATAGAGGTTATACATTTGTAAATCAAGTGACATTGGAAGACTATTTGGGAGAGTGATAACTATATCATCTGGTTTATGTAGACTATGGAAAAGGATAACAAACAAACCAAAGTAATTAACTGGAGAAAGACAAATGCCAGTGGGTGGGAGTGTATCTGGGTTTAATAAATTAGAGTCAAAAGGTTCACAGGAATACAAGCAGCTAAATAATGGGCAACCTTCAAAATGGAACAGGAACATCAGCAGTAAGGAGGAGGAAATGGGCCAATTACAGACAAAGACTTATGCACGGAGACAGAGTATTGCTGAAATATTAGATGCAAAAAAATGTTTTCCCCAGGGAAAGCGATGCAAGCCAGGCCATGGTGGAAGCGGACGGAAATTAGGAACAGGAGTAGACCATTCTGTGCTTCAACCCTGCTCCGTTATCTAAGGGGATCCCTGCTGATCTATGGCCTAACTCTGTATACCTTTGGCCCATCTCTCTCAAAACCTTCGCTTAAACATTTATCTATGTCAGATGTGAAACTAACAACTGATCTAGATCAATTACCATTTGGAGAAATGTTCCAAATATCTACCATGAGCTGAAGTGCTTCCTAACATCTCTCCTGAACAGACTAGCTTCAATTCCCAGACTATGCCCCCTAGTTCTACGATCACCGTGTGGAAATAGTTGATTTCTAGCTACTCCATCTTTTCCTGTTACTTGTTGCTGGAAGAGTGTTATGTACTGATTCGTTAAAGGCAGGACAGGTTTTTTTAATAAAATATACAATATCCTGGGCTTTATTAACAGCACAGAATTCAAGAGCAAGATTTATGTTGAACTTCTGCAAAACACTACCTAGGCCTCAGCTAAAGTACTGCATTCAGTTCTAGTTGGTAATTTAGGAAGGACAAAGACATTGGAAAGTCTGCAGAAGAGGTTTTATGAGAATTTTTTCTAGGTATATAGTCAGAGACAAACTGCACAGAAACAGATTGTTCAGTCCAACCCATCCACACCGACCAAGATTCCCAAACTACATTAGCCCCACTTGCCTGTGTTTGACCCCTACTCCTCACTGAACGAAAAACATTAACTCTGCTTGCACTCCATGAATGCTGCCAGCCCTGCTGAGATTTTCCAGCTATGTTTTTGTTTCTGATTTACAGTACCTGCAGTTAGAGTCAGAGATGTACAGCATGGAAATAGAGCCTTCAGTCCAACCTGTCCATGCTGACCTGGTCCCACCTGCCAGCACACGGCCCATATCCCTCCAAACCCTTCCTATTCATATACCCATCCAAATGCCTGTTAAATGTTGCAATTGTACCAGCCTCCACCACTTCCTCCGGCAGCTCATTCTATACACGTACCACTCTGTGTGAAAGTTGCCCCTTAGGTCTCTCATATCTTTCCCCTCTCACTATAAACCTATGCCTTCTAGTTCTGGACTCACCCACTCCAGGGAAATTTACTCTATCCACACCCCTCAATTTTATAAACCTCTATAAAGATCACCCCTCAGCCTCCAATGCTCCGGGGAAAACAGCCCAGACCTATTCAGCTTCTCCCTATAGCTCAAATCCTCCAACCCTAGCAACATCCTTGTAAATCTTTTCTGAACCCTTTCAAGTTTCACAATGAGGGCAACCGAGTAGTTAACACTGCTGTCTCAGTGCCAGAGACCTGGGTTCAATTCCCACCTTGGGCAACTGTGCAAATTCCACACAGACATTCTCCACGTGTCTGCGTGGGTTTCCTCCGGACGCTCCGGTTTCCTCCCACAGTCCAAAAGATGTGCAGGTTAGGTGAATTGGCCATGCTAAATTGCCTGTAGTGTTAAATGTAGGGGAATGGGTCTGGGTGGGTTGCTCTTTGGAGGGTCAGTGTGGACTTGGTGGGCCGAAGGGCCTGTTTCCACAGTAAGTAATCTAATCCTTCCGATAGAAAGGAGACCAGAGCTGCACGCAAAATTCCAAAAGTGGCCTAACTAATGTCCTATATAGCCACAACATGACCTCCCAATTCCTGTACTCAGTACTTTGACCAATAAAAGCAAGCATACCAAACGCCTTCTTCACTATCCTATCTATCTGGGACTCCACCTTCAAGGAGCTATAAACCTGCACTCCAAGGTCTCTTTGTTCAGCAACACTCCCTAGGACATTACCATTAAGTGTATAAGTCCTGCTAAGATTTGCTTTCCCAAAATGCAGCACCTCACAGTTATCTGAATTAAATTCCATCTGCCACTTCTCAGCCCATTGGCCCATCTGGTCCAGATCCTGTTGTAATCTGAGGTAACCCTCTTCGCTGCCCACTACACCTCCAAATTTGGTGTCATCTGCAAACTTACTAACTTTACCTCTTAAGCTCACATCCAAATCATTTGTTTAAATGATAAAAAGCAGTGGACCTAGCACTGATCCTTGTGGCACTCCACTGGTCACAGGCCTCCAGTCTGAAAAACCACCTTCCACCACCACCCTCTGTCTTCTACCTTTGAGCCAGTTCTGTATCCAAATGGCTTGTACTCCCTGTATTCCATGAGATCTAACCTTGCTAACCAGTCTCACATGGGGAACCTTATCGAATGTCTTACTGAAGTTCATATACATCACATCTACTGCTCTGCCCTCAATCCTCTTTGTTACTTCTTCAGAGAACTCTATCAAGTTTGAGAGACATGATTCAACATGGTTACTACTTTTATGGGGGTGAAATTCATGCACAATAAATTACAGCAATTCCATGAGTGCTATGGGGAACTAAACCCAGCTGAACTGAACGCCAAAGGGGGTTGTCAGCTGATCGACCTGATGCACCTTAAAGGTTTGCACCAAATTCTTATATTACCCGGGTTTCTCTCAGCTACTGTTGTTTTAGTTTTTCAAAATAACATTTGAAGTTTTTATTTCTGATAACAGTTAGACATTAGACTCAGTCTTACTGGTCACTGTTGCCGTGAGAAATCTTCAAAGGCTGCACGGTAATTATAGTGAAATAAATGCATTTGGACCCATCAGATATAGAAAATGATAGTGTGATAAACTTTGCATCACTTTGAACTAATTATAGTTCTCCCTCAACAATGAATTTCAGAAATCTGTAGCCTAATAAGAGTGTGAATTGCACATTAAAATATAATAGCACAAAAAATGTTATGTTGAGACAATGAACCCTGATGAAGGGCTTATGCCCGAAACGTCGAATTTCCTATTCCTTGGATGCTGCCTGACCTGCTGTGCTTTAACCAGCAACACATTTTCAACTGTGATCTCCAGCATCTGCAGACCTCATTTTTTACACAATGAATTTATGCACAGGATAACACTGACTCTCAAACGTTGATCTATTATCTGAAGAACTTTTACACGAGATATGGAAAATTCCAGGTTTTTTTGGCCAAAATTTACGAGATCAACCTTTATGCGAATGTGTGTGTAATTTGATGTAGCAGCAAAAGTGATAAGGAAAAAGGAGTGGAGAGTGTTTGGGATGTAATGGAGGCTGGTCCAGTCGAGGATTCAAAAAAAAAAGGAACTGGATTATTACTTAAACAGGAGTAAGGTAAAGGGTACAGAGTAAAAGCAACAGAACCACTAAGAAGCTCTGAGGAACAGAGGGACCTTGGGGTGCATGAAGACGACCAGGTTAATAAGGCACTTAAGACAAACAGGATCCTTGCCTTGATCAGTCATCGCATAGATTATAAGAGTAGTAAAGGTCATGTGGGAGCTGTACAGAACTTTGGTTAGGATACAGCTAGAGTACTATGTGCAGTTGTGGTCACCACACAAGAGAAAGAATGTGATTGCAGTGAATGGGGTGCAAAGGAGATTCACCAGGACGTTGCCTAGGATAGAGTAGTCAATAATGGAGAGAGGCCGGATAAATGCAAGGTTGCAACAGAGCAAGTCGAGAGCATGGACAAGTGGGGGCGCTATTGGGAGAAGACGTGAAAGGTGTATCAGAGGAGGAGAGAGGAATAGCTGCTTTCTATTCACCTCTCGTCAAAGACTCAATAAGAGGCATCATTATAAAGTGAAAGACAGAAGGTTTAGGAGATTTAACAAAACCTTTTCACCCAGAGGATGGCAGGGGTATGAAAAAGAGTAGCTGAGGCAGGAAACCTCAACCTTTATAAAAAGAACTTGGTTGAGCATTCAAATCATAGCTATGGGCCTAGTGCAGGAAAGTAGGACCAGTGTAGGTAGTAGCATATCTTTAGCAATACAGACTCAGTGTGAAGGGCTTCTTCTGTACTATATGACTCTAATTTTAAAGTGGCACGAGGTGAAATCTTCATTTGGATAGCCATGCAGACATAATGAGCCAAACGGTGTCCTTTGCAGTGTTAAAATGCCCAATGCTGTTTCAAAGTTAAACTCAAATCAAGCTTCAACAGTTATCGAAAGTAAATGCCTTAGGAGTTCTTGCAGCCCGGGAGGAATAAAAAGGAGAAAAGAGTGGACATCAGTAAGGATATTTTATAGCTCATCTATATATTTAGTATATAGCTTAGAACCCATGTGTTTTAAGTAAATAAAGCCTTTCAATATAAAACTACATTCAGTTAAATTCTGAAGTTGAGAATTTATATCATTTACTCTATTTCCTAATTTGAATTAAGTTTGAAACACTGCTTTTATGCTCAAACATCAGGATTTCTGCGTAATATATGCTCCATCACATTTTGCAATCTTCAACCATATTACATAATAGAATTAAAAGCATGTTAAAAATAACTTAAAAGCAGTAAAATCACAAATCAGTCTAAAACAATGCATAAATTGATATAAGCATCTTATGCCATAAAAAGCTATGTTCATCCCATGTGTACTGTATACAACACCCACCCAACACCTGGAAATATGCTTGAATCGTTTTGAAGACAAATATGCCACGAATACAATGTGTTGTTTGGCTGGTCACAAAGTCCAACTAAGTCAATAACAGCTGCAGGTTAAACAAATAGAATCTTGCTGTAAAACCTGACTGACAAATGCCATACAGTAGGAGACTGGTCTGCCTTCATCACAGAAATACTGGCTACTGCCTTTCTTTTAAAAATCAAAAATGTGCAGGCAGGGAGTAATTTATACTGAGAATCCCTCAGAAGTAATACAAATTTCTACAACTTATATTTGAAAAATAGGGTTCTAATTGCATACAAAAGCAAAATATCAGATGCTGGAATCAAATAAAGAGAGAAAATGCTGGAGAAACTCAGTAAAACTGACAGAATCTGCAGACAGCTAAATACTTGATTGTTTGAGTTCAACAGAAATCTTAAAAGAGTTAATAACTTTATTCCTAACTATACATAGTCAATTAAATCTGTAAACAACTCAGCATTTGCTCAACACCAGAATTTGTGACTTTAAAAGTGACAGCTTCCCACTGTGCAAATCCATAGCTTTACATGGAATACAGCAAATGGAAAATACGAAACTGTTCACTTTGGTTAGAAGAATGAAGTATTATTTAAAGTGAATCACTGTAGAATTCTGAGATGCGGAGATATCTAGGTATTTGAGTGCAAGAGTCACAAGAAATTAGCATGCAGGGGATTATGGAAACAAATGAAATGCTATCCTTTATTAGAACAGGAATTTAACAGAAAAGCATGTTATAATGATAATAATAATACAGGGCTTTGATGATTCTACATCTTGAATACTGTGCATATTTAAGGAAAAATCAAAATGTACTGGAGGTGGTTTAGATGTTTATTACATTGATACCTGGAATCAGAGGTCTGCCTTATGAGCAAAGATTGGACAGGTTGAGTTTGTTTTCATCAGAATTTAAAGAGCAAGGGATGATTGGTTAGATCCTAAATAGCACTCAAGATGGAGATAGACAAGATTCACCTCCTGTAGATGAAATCAGAACCAAGGGAACACTGTTTTAAAAGCAAAACACTGAAGGTGCTAGAAATCTGAAACAAGCACAGAATGCTGGAGAAACTCAACAGATATGACAGCACTGTGGACAGCTGTGAGCTTAGTTCTGAAGAGGAATTGTATCACACTGTTTTAAAGGTAGAGTCTCTCTTTTAGGAACAAGTGTTAAAAAACATTTTTTCTCCCAGAATCTTGGAATTCTGCCTTAGAAGGTGCAAGTGGGAATAAAATTGAGGGAAGATGGATTCTTGTTAGAGGAGGGATTCAAAGGTTATTGGGATTATATGAGAATGTGGAATTTTGAATTTGTGATCTAGAATAGCAGAAAAGGTTTGAAAGATCAAATGGGCAACTTTTGCTCATTAATTGAGATGTTGGTATATTCTCATTATTTAGCACAACATTCCTGTTTCTATAAACATTACACAACCTTACAAATCCTCCTCTCCTACCCCTACCCCTCAAAAAACCAAACTTACCATCTGATGGCACAGAGGCGACGGTTTCAGGCAGAATTGCAGGAGTTCCAGAATCCGCTGCATATGAAGCTTGAGCCTGAAAAAACATGTTGAACATCTGAAATATTGGCATTTCAATAAATTTGAAAAATTTTAATATTCTCATCTGATATATCACAGAGAAGGTGAAACCAAGGAGAGAACGGATTGCATTTCTCCATTATTCAAGGGGAAAGAAATAAGTTTAATCTTTGTTGAAGAAGGGCAGTAGAGATGACCCGGTTAATTATAGACCAGAGAGCCTTACGTCTGTTGTAGGAAAGGTTTTGGAAAGGATAAGAGATAGGATTTGTAATCATCTTGCAAGCAACAATTTGATTTCAGATAGTCATTTTGTCAAGGGCAGGTCATGTCTCACAAACCTCAGTTTTTTTGAGAAAGTGACCAAGCATGTAGATGAGGGTAGGATAGTTGACGTGGTATACATGGACTTCAGTTAAGTCTTTGATAAAGTTCCACATGGTAGGCTATTGGAGAAAATGCAGAGGCATGGGATTGAGGGTAATGTAGCAGTTCAGATTAGAAACTGGCTTTCTGAAAGAAGCAGCGAGTGGTGGTTGATGGAAAATATTCAGCCTGGAGTCCGGTTACTAGTGGCGTCCCACAAGGATCTGTTCTGGGACCACTGCTGTTTGTCATTTTTATCAATGACTTAGACACAGGCATAGGTGGATAGATTAGTAAATTTGCAGATGACACTAAAGTCGGTGGAGTAGTGGTCAGTGTGGAGTGGACAGTGTGGAAGAATGTTACAGGTTGCAGGGGAACTTGGATAAACTGCAGTATTGGGCTGAGAGGTGGCAAATGGAGTTCAATGCAGCTAAATGTGAGGTGATGCACTTTGGGAAGAATAACAGGAAGGCAGAGTACTGGGTCAATGGAAAGATTCTTGGTAGTGTGGATGTGCAGAGGGATCTTGGAGTCCACATACACAGATCCATGAAAGTTGCCACCCAGGTTGATAGTACTGTTAAGGCGGCATACGGTGTTAAGTTTCATTGGTAGAGGGATTGAGTTCTGGAGCCACAATATCATGCTGCAATTACACAAAACGCTGGTGCAGCCACACTTGGAATATTGTGTACAGTTCTGGTCCCCATATTTTGGGAAGGATGTGGAAGCATTGGAAAAGATGCAGAGGAGATTGCCTGGTCTGAAGGGAAGGTCTTATGAGCAACAACTGAGACACTTGGATCTGTTCTCATTGGTAAGAAGGCAGCTAAAAGGAGATTTGAAAGAGACGTACAAGATGATCGGAGGATTAGATAGGATAGACAGCAAAAGTCTTTTTCCTGGGATGATGACGTCAGCTTGTACGAGGGAGCACAACTGCAAATTGAGGGGTGATAGATTTAAGACAGATGTCAGAAGCAGATTCTTTACTCAGAGTGGTCAGGGGGTGGAATGCCCCACCTGCCAACGCAGTTAACTCTGCCACATTAGTGAGATTTAAACAATCCTTGGATAACCATATGGATGACGATGGGATAGTAAAACAGAGAGGAACTGAGAGCTGAAGGGCCTGTTCTGCACTGTATTGTTCAATGTTCTAACTGAACGAAATACTGCCTGGCTGTGTCCTTTAGATAATCAAGGTTCCTCTAAACAATTACCATCCAATATGATTACAGTTCAGTTCACCTCATTTTCACATGGTCTTAAATGCCACGATCTAACATTGAGTTGAACATGGTGACGGGGATGATGCAGGAGGGTGGGTGTCAGATACCTGGATAATTTGGGCTCATTCGGGCGTAGGTGGGATCTCTACAGACAGCATGGTCTACACACGAACCTGAGGTGTACCAATATCCTGGGGGGGAATTTGCCAATGCTCTTCAAGAGGATTTAAACTCATTCAGCAGGGGGACGGGAACAGAAATTGTAGTTCCAGTGCCCAGGAAGTTCAGCGTATTGAGGTCAGAAATGAGGTTTCAAGGTCACAAGAGTTCACCAGCAAGCAGGAAGATGGTTTGAAGCGTGTCTACTTCAACGCCAGGAGCATCAGAAATAGGGCTGGTGACTTCAGTGTTGGGGCCATTTCAGAGACATGGATAGAGCAGGGACAAGAATGGGATTTAGATGTTTCAGCAAGAATAGGGATGATGATAAAGCAGGGGAGGTGTGGCAGAGTTAGTTAAGGACTATATTACGGTTGCTTGAAAGGATGTTTGAGGACTCTTCAATGAGGTAGTATGGGCTGAGGTTGGAAACAGGAGAGGTCACCCTATTGTGATAATAGCAAGTTACTGCAGATGCTGGAAAATCTCAGCAGGTCTGGCAGCATCTGTAAGGAGAGAAAAGAGCTGACGTTTCGAGTCTAACTGACCCTTTGTCAAAGCTAAATAAAAGGGAGAAATAGGGAGGTATTTATATTGGGCTGAGGTGATGAGTCATGGCTCCAGAAGCTAAGGTAGCAATAAAGAGGTGATAATGACAGAGCATAGTCCATGCACTGTCATTATCACCTCTTTATTGCTACCTTAGCTTCTGGAGCCATGACTCACCTTCTCTCAACTCAGTAGAAATACATCCCATTTCTCCCTTTGTCAAAGCTTTTTAAAAAAGGGTCAGTTAGACTCAAAACATCAGCTCTTTTCTCTCCTTACAGATGCTGCCAGACCTGCTGAGATTTTCCAGCATTTTCTCTTTTGGTTTCACCCTGTTGAATTTTCTATAGGCCTCCAAATAGTTGGAGAGATGTAGAGGAAAGGATAGCAAAGATATTGTGGATAGGAGCAAGTGTAACAGGGTAGTCTTTACAGGGGACTTTAACTTTCCAAATATTGACTGGAAATACTATAGTTCAAGTACTTTAGATGGGTCAGTGTTTGTCTAATGTGTGGAGAGTTTCCTGACATAGTATGTAGACAGGCCAACAAGGGGCAAAGCTACACTGGATTTAGTACTGGATAATGAACCCAGACAGGTGTTAGATTTGGAGGTAGGGGAGCACTTTGGTGATAGTGACCACAATTCAGTTATGTTTACTTTAGCGATGGAAAGGGATGAGTACATACTGATGGGCAAAAGTTATAGCTGGGGGAAAGGAAATTATGGTTCAATTAGGCAAGACTTTGGATACATAGGATGGGGACAATTGAAATGTGGAGCTTATTCAAGGAACAGCTACTGCGTGCCCTTGATAAGTATGTACCTGTCAGGCAGGGAGAATGTGGTCGAGTGAGGGAGCTGTGGTTTACTAAAGATGCTGAATCTCTTGTCAAGAGGAAGAAGGGGCTTAGATTAGATTCCCTACAGTGTGGAAATAGGCCCTTCAGCTCAACAAGTCCACACTGACCCTCTGAAGAGAAACCCACCCAGACTAATTTCCCTACATTTACCCCTGACTCATTCACCTAACACTATGGGCAATTTAACTTAGCCAATTCACCTAACCAGTACATCTTTGGACTGTGGGAGGAAACCGGAGCACCCAGAGGAAACACACACAGACACACGGAGAATATTCAAACTCCACACAGACAGTCGCCAAGGCCGGAAGTGAACCTGGGTCCCTGGCACTGAGGCAGCAGTGCTAACCACAGCCAGCGTGCCACCCCCAGTAAGGGTGCGTGAAGTTTATAAATTAGCCAGGAAAGACCTAAAGAACGCGCTAAGAGGAGCCAGGAGGGGACATGAGAAGTTGTTCGCAGATAGGATCACAGAAAAGCCTAAAGCTTTCAATAGGTATATCAGGAATAAAAGAATGACTAAACCAAGATTATGACCAATCTAGGTTAGTTTCGGGAAGTTGTGCATGGAGTCCAGTGAGGTGGGGAAGCGGTAAATAAATATTTCTTGTCAGTTTTCACACTGGAAAAAGAGAATGTTGTTGAATAGAATACTGAAATACTGGCTAGACTAGATGGGATTGAGGTTCACAAGGAGGAGGTATTAGCAAATCTGGAAAGTGTGAAAATAGGTAAATCCCCTGGGCCAAATGGGATCTATCCTAGGATTCTCTGGGAAGCCGGGAGGACAATGCAGAGCTTTTGACTTTGACCTTTATGTCGTCATTGTCTACAGGAATAGTGCCAGAAGACTGGAGGATAACAAATGCTGTCCCCTAGTTCAAGGAGGGGAATAGAGTCAACCCTGGTAATTATAGACCAGCGAGCCTTACTTCAGTTGTCAGTAAAGTGTTGGAAAAGGTTATAAGAGATAGGATTTATCATCTAGAGAGGAATAAGTTGAGCAGGGATAGTCAACATGGTTTTGAGAAAGGTAGGTCGTGCCTCACAAACCTTAAGTTCTTGGAGATGGTGACCAAACAGGTGGATAAGGGTAAAGCAGTTGACATGGTGTAAATAGATTTCAGTATGGCATTTCATAAGGTTCCACATGGTAGGCTTTTGCACAAAGCATGGAGGCAAGGGATTGAGGGCGATTTAGCAATTTGGATAAGACATTCGCTAGCTGATTTCAGTATTTCAGACGACAGAGGGTGGTGGTTGATGGGGAATGTGCATCCTTAAGTTCAGTTGCTTAAGGTATACCACAATGATCTGTTTTGGTTCCACTGCTGTTTGTCATTTTTATAAACGACCTGGATGAGGACGTAGAAGTATAGGTTAGTAAACTTGCAGATGACAAGGTCGGTGGAATTGTGGATAGTGTGGAAGGATGTTACAGGGGACATAGATAAGCTGCAGAGCTGGGCTGAGAGGTGGCAACTGGAATTTAATGTGGATAAGTGTGAATTCATTCATTTTGGAAGGAGTAACAGAAACAAAGAGTACTGGGTTAATGGTAAGATTCTTGGTAGTGTAGATGAGCAGAGAGATCTGTGTCCATGTGCATAGACCCCTGAAAGTTGCTACCTAGGTCAATATCTCTTCACCCTGCAGGCACTCTGCCTCTATTCCTGATGAAGGGCTTTTGCCTGAAACGTTGATTTTCCTGCTCCTCGGATGCTGCTTGAACTGATGTGCTTTTCCAGCACCACTCTAATCTAGAATCTTGTTTCCAGCCCTTGTTTTTACCTAGGTTGATATGGTTAAGGCTGCATATAGTGTGTTAGCTTTTATTGGTAGAGAGATTAAGTTTCAGAGCCATGAGGTCATGCTGCAGCCATACTTAAGTATGGTACACAGTTCTGGTCACTGCATTATTGGAAGGATGTGGAAGCTTTGGAAAGGGTTCAGACGAGATTTACTGGGATATCACCTGATATGGAAGGAAGGTTTTATGAGGAAAGACTGAGGGTCTGGAGGCTGTTTTCATAAGGGATAAGGTGGTTGAGAAGTGACTTAATTGAGGGTTAGATAGGGTGGACAGAGAGAATCTTTTTTTCCCTCAGATGCTGATGGCTAGCACGAGGGGACATCGCTTTAAATTAAGGAGTGATAAATACAGGACAGATGTCAGAGGTAGTTCCTTTACTCAGTAGTAGGGACATGAAACGCACTGCCTGCAACAGTAGTAGACTTGCCAACTTTAAGGGCATTTAAATGATCATTGGATAGACACATGGATGAAAATGTAATAATGTAGGTTCGATGTATTTCAGATTGGTTCAATAAGTAGTGCAACATCAAGTGCTGAAGGGTCTGTACTGCGCTGTAATGCTGTATGTGACTCTAGACCACAGCAGTATAGTTGATCAATTTGGAGTAGGCAATAAATCTTGGCTTAGCTAGCAACATCCTATGATTAAACATTAAAAATGGATAATTTAGGCTCATGTAAAGTGTCATTTACTAAGAACAAGTGCAGTTTATGAGATTACAAAAGAAATTTAACATTGGACATATCAACTCAGCTCATTGAAATCAACAGCAGCTTGTAAAATACAAAAGAAAACTAACCAAATCTTCTAACATTGCACCTATAAAGTGCACAAATTTCACTCTGTACAGATATTGGTACAGTTATTTCTGGATTCTACATACAATTTGGTCTGACTAAAACACCAAAGACAGTGGATAAACATGCTATCAAACAGGTCACTGGTTAAAGATTCTCAGCTTGAAGTCTGGCATTGTTTACTGAAAAGAAAATCCCAAAAGAGAGATTGAGGTTCAAATTTCCCTTAAGATCAATGTATTTTTGAACATGTTACTATTTCTACAGTCGAGGGACATGGTGACTAAACTCCAAACATAACTAAATTAAGGTAGTGAATGTTTGGAACAGACTACACAGGGAGACACTAGAAACACGTAAAAGGTAAACAAAATTTAGAAGAACTTGATGAACTGCACTCTTCTCTAGTCCTATTCTTTACTACATTTCTACGCAAAGGAAACTACATTCTCAACACAGATCAGCTTTGAGACAAATTGCTGAAAAATCTCAGCAAGTCTGGCAGTATCCGTGGCGAGAAATCAGGGTTAAAGATTCGAGTCCACTAACCCTTCATCAGCTTTGAGATCCGGGTTTAAATCCAGCATACCTTTATTTTAATGGAGTGCCTTTGCAAAAAGACTTTGGACCCACGTCAATTATAACGTTTCCCAAAATACAAGACTACCATTAACATTGGCAAAATAATTGAGAAACCATAAAGATGCCTGCTATAAGAATTTTAATGTCTTTCCTGCAGAAGTGTTTGTGGTAAATGGCAGGACAGATCACAGAACTAATGCAGCCAGCTCGGCTCCCCTTATTTTCATTCATTTTATTAGAACGTTATTTTACTCTTCTGCTTCACATATATTCTGTCATTTCTTTCTTCAGATAGTTTCCTCATCGAGCACATTATCTCTGACCTCCTGGGTCACAGAAAGCACACAAAATACAAATGCTTGAATTAAATAGCAATCAGCAGCCAGAGTTTAATGAACGTTATACATAAAAAAAATGAAACCAGTTTTCCCACTTTACAAGGAATGACAATCCTGCAGAATAACTTCACAATCTAATTTCTCTTATTGGAAAATGCTGGAAATCATTGAAAACAAAGTTGCTTACTGACAGAAACTGTTTATTTTTCTTGGATTATTTATCACAAATACACAAGTTGCCTTTTTTTTAAAACAATGTCATTGTATTAAATGAGACTCAAAAATATTAAAAGGAGAAAGTGAGGACTGCAGATGCTGGAGATCAGAGCTGAAAATGCGCAGCAGGTCAGGCAGCATCCAAGAAACAGGAGATTCGACGTTTCGGGCATAAACCCTTCTTCAGAATTCCTGAAGAAGGGCTTATTCCCGAAATGTCAAATCTCCTGTTCCTTGGATGCTGCCTGACCTGCTGCACTTTTCCAGCAACACATTTTCAGCTCAAAAATATTAAAACCAGCAATGGCTTCTAAAAA
Organism: Hemiscyllium ocellatum; assembly: GCF_020745735.1. Lineage (NCBI taxonomy): Eukaryota > Metazoa > Chordata > Chondrichthyes > Orectolobiformes > Hemiscylliidae > Hemiscyllium > Hemiscyllium ocellatum. The sequence continues at coordinate 952,553 of NC_083404.1, read as the reverse complement.
CTAGTGTTATTTTACAGAGCATAGAAAAGTACAGCACAGAACAGGCCCTTCGCCCCACAACGTTGTGCCAAGGATTATTCCTAGTCTAAAATAAAATAACTTATGCACCCCTCAATTCACTGCCATCCAAGTACATGTCCAGCAGTTGCTTAAATGTCCCTAATGACTTCACTTCCACACCGCAACTGGCAATGCATTCCATGCATTCACAACTCTCTGCGTAATGAACCGACTTCTGATGTCTCCACTACACCTTCTTCGTAATACCTTACAACTATGACCACTCATACCAGTCAATCCTGTCCTGGGGAAAGTCTCTGGCTATTGACTCTGTCCATGCCTCTCATTACCCTGTATACCTCAATCAGGTTGCCTGTCTTCCTCCTCCTTTCCAGAGAGGGAAGTCCGATCTTAATCAACATCTCCTCGTAAAACAAGCCCTCCAGTCCAAGCAGCATCCTGGTAAACCTTCTTTGCACCCTCTCCATAGCCTCTGTATCCTTCCTATAGTAGGGCAACCAGAACTGAACACAATATTCCAAGTGTGATCTCACAAGGGACTTGTAGAGCTGCAGCAAAACCTCGCAGCTCTTAAACGCTATTCCTCTCTTAATGAAAGCCAAAACGCCATATGCTTTCTTATCAAAGTAACAGAGTGGTGCGCAAAAGAAGGGTTCCTTTGCATGGGGCAGTGGCATAATTATTGGAACAAGAGGGATCTGTACCATTGAGCCAGTCTGCACCTGAAGCAATTTGGGACCATTCTAGCAAAAAGGGTAAATAGAGTAGTCAACAGGACTTTGAACTAGGAAGTGGTGGTGGTGGTCAGGGCGGTTGTAAAACTCCAAGCAGTATAATGACCAATGGGAAACAAAGCAGTAGGTTAACATCTGTAGAGGTGGATTGAACTGCATAGAAAAGTATGAGAAAAATGGAAAGGCGAACTCCTGAGTGGCTATTAAAGTCTTCAGCCTACAAAATAGGACAGAGTGTTTGGAAAGGAATCAAACTTCAAGCACATTGGCTCAATAAATGACAAGGAGAAGAGGGATGGTAAATACAGGACTGAAGGTGCTTTATCTGAATGCACACAAATGAAATAAGGTAAATTACCTTGTGGCACAGATTGAAATTGGCAGGTATGATGTGGTGGGCATCCTGGAGATGAGGCTGCAAGGGGATTAGGACTGGGAACTAAATATCCAAAGATATACATTCCATCAAAAATACAGGCAGGTGGGGTTGCTTTGTTAGTAAGAAACAACAACAAATCAATAGCAAAAAACCAAGTAGAGTCAGATGATGTAGAATCTATGCTGGCAGAGTTGAGGAATTACATACTGGCCTCCAAAGAGTACGCAGTATTGGGGGCACAAGATACTTGAGGAGAAAGAAAAAGCGCCTAAGAAAGGCAAGGTTACAGTGACTATGAGGAAAGTTTGATATACAGATGAACTGGAAAAATCCGGTGGACAGGTAGTGGATCAAAAGAAAAGGAGCTTGTGGAATGTCTATGAGATGGTATTTTGGAGCTGCTTGTTATGGATCCCATTAGGAAATAGATAATTCTGGATTCCGTGTTGTGCAATGAGGTAGACTTGAGAAGGGAGCTTAAAGGTGAAGGAACCCTTAGGAGGCAGTGACCATAACATGATAGAATTTACTCTGCAATTTGACAGGGAGAAGATGGAATCAGAGGTAGTGGTATTATAGTTGAATAAAGGCAACTAGAGGCATGAGCTGACCAGAATCGACTGTGGAAGTGGAGCCCAGCAGGAAAGACGTAAAACAGCAGTGACAGGAGTTTCTGGGAGTAATTTGGGAGACAGCAAAAATTCATCCCAGATAAAAGATGCATACTAAAGGGAATATGAGGCAACCGTGGCTGACAAAGGAAGTCAGGGACAGCATAAAAGCAAAAGAAAAGGCATATAATGCGGAAAAGAGCAGTGAGAAGTCAGAGGATAAGGAAGCAAATAAAGAGCAGAAGGCAAAGAAAGAAATGAAGAGGGAGAAGATTACTAGCTTACCCTCTCATTTAATAAAAGATGGCAAAAGTTTATTTAAATATATAAAAGGGACAAAGAGAAGCAAAGGCGGACATTGGGCTGCTGGAAAATAGCACTGGAGTAGTAGTAATAGGGAACAAAAATGGCTGAGTACTTTGTGTCAGTCTTCACAATGGAAGACACAAGTAACACCCCAAAAAAAAAATCAAGACAGTTCGGAGGGGTTGCTGGTGGTGGTGGTGGCAGAGGTGTGTATGGGGGACATCACCAAGGAGAAGATGCTAGAAAAACTGCAAGGTCTGAAGGTGGATCAATCACCTGGTCCAGATGAACTAGAGCCCACAGTTCTGACAGAGATAGTTGTAGAGATAGTGGAGGCATTGATGCTGATCTTTCAGGAATTATTGGAGTCAAGGCAGGTCCCAGAGGACTGGAAAATCACTAATGTAAGCTGCCGTTTAAGGAGGCATTAAGGCAAAAGATGGGAAATTACAGGCCAATTAACCTGTTCTTGGTGTTTGGTAAGATTGGATTCCATTGTGAAGGATCAGATTTCTGAATACTTGGAAGTGCATGGTAAAATAGGGCAAAACCAGCATGGATTCATCAAGACAAGGTCATGCCTGACAAATCTGTAACAATGAGAACCAATGCATGCTATCTACCTGGGCTTCCAGAAGGCCTCTGTAAAGATGCCACACAAGTGGTTCCTGAGTAAGATAAGGGCCCATGTTGTTAGAGGCAAAGTACTAGCATAGATAGAAGATTGGCTGTCTGGCCGAAAACACAATAGGGATAAAAGGATCATTCTCAGGATGGCCGCCAGTGACTAGTGGCATTTGACAACCAGTGTTGGGACCACAACTTTTCATTTCATGCATTGATGATCTAGATAAAGGAATGGAGGGCATTCTGGCTAAGTTTGCAGATGATACAAAGATAGATAGAAGGAGATAGGAAGGCTGCAGAAGGATTTAGACAAGTTAGGAGAGTGGGCAAAGAAATTGCAGATAGAATGTAATGTGGGAAACTGTGAAGTCATGCACTTTGATAGGATGAATAGGGGCATAGACTATTTTCCACATGGGGAGAAAATTCAGAAATCTGAAGTCCAAAGGGTCTTGGGAGTCCTGGTCCAGGATTCTCTTAAAGGTAAAGTTGCAAGTTGAGTCGGTAGTTAGGAAGGCAAATACAATGTTAGCATTCATTTTGAGGGAGGAGGAGAAAGTGAGGACTGCAGATGCTGGAGTACCAGAGTTGAAAAATGTGGTGCTGGAAAAACACAGCAGGCCAGGCAGCATCCGAGGAGCAGGAGAATCAATGTTTCGGGCATAAGCCCTTCTTCAGGAATTTATTTTGAGGGGGCTAGAATATAGTACAAATGTACTTCTGAGGCTTTATGAAGGTCTGGTCAGACCACATATAGAGTATTAGGAGCAATTTTGGGCCCCATACCTCAGGATGGTTGTACTGGTCCTGGAACAGGTCCAGGAGGTTCACATGAATGATCCCAGGAATGAAAGGCCAACGAGGAATGTTTGAGGATTGTGGAGCTATACTCTGAGTTTAGAATGATGGGGGACAATCTGTTTGAAACTTACAGAATACTGAATGGCCTGGACAGAGTGACCTTTGGGAAGATGCTTCCATTGGCAGGAAAGACTAGAACTCAAGGTCATAGCCTTAAACAAAGGAAAGATCCTTTACAACACAGACAAGGAGGAACTTTATTCAGAGAGCAATAAATTAATGGAATTCATTGCCACAGAAAGCTGTGGAAGCCAGGTCACTGAGTATATTTAACACAGCGATAGACTGGTTCTTGACTGTCAATGGAATCAAGAGTTATGGGGAGAAAATGGAAGAATGGCGTTGAGAAACTTATAAGCTATGGTTGAATGGTGCAGAGTCAAAGGGTCAAGTGGGGCCTAATTTCTGCTCCCGTGTCTTATGGTCTAACCTCTGGAACCACCTATAATGCACCAAAGTATAATTTTGAAAATCTCTCACCCTAGTTCCTTGCTCTCAATCTGCTGTCTCAGCATTAAACTTTGGAATCTTAAATGTCTTCATTTCTCAATATCCTTCTCCTCTTGGATTGTTTATGCACAGTAAAGAACCTTAACAGGCAAGTATTCCCTTTCCACCTACCTGGATCACCTTGTCCACTTTCAGGTCTTCTAAGGACGGATACAAAGACATCTTTACAGAAATGTGAAAGCCTTAAAAAGAAAAAATGTAATTTAGCATACATTTGTGATATAAAATATTACAAATGATCTTTTCACACATTGTATATAAATATCTATTTTAAAATACAGCATAAATTGATTCTTGTTTTTAAGCATGAAAAGTTATTGCAATTGTTCTCTTATGGGAATTATATTTCATCCAATCACATTCCTTTTTTTCCAGATGCAACTTAAAAGGGAAATAAACAATACACCTGACCATACTCAACATTGGGCAAGGAGAGTAAAGTTGCCTCAATTGTCAAAAACATTCTTAGCATTTAGACCGCAAATGCAGATGAGCTGGAGTAAATTGCAACGTTGCAGTAACCGATAACCGTGTAAACATTTTCCATTACTGTGCAATTCATGTATGATGGGCTCATCAATTTGCACAGAAATTGAATTCATAATTTATGCTCCACATAAATGGAAAAAGTGAAGAGATAGAATATAGCACAAGCTCACTAGGATTTTGCTTTGAATAAAGATACCTAGACAGACTTTAAATGACTTGAGAAAGAGGAAAACAGAAAAGTGTGATAGCCATGGTGTAGCAAGCAGCATTCCCGCACCTGTTCTGGAAGATTCCATTCTGGGACTGAGCACAAACATCTGAACTGAATTTAGTGCTGCAAGTGCCCCTAATTCCAACACCCAGGCTCAAAGAGCATTACCCAATTCCTCCATGTGAAGCATGCTATGCATAAACTGGTCACTGCATTTCCCATTTTACAATAACATGAAATACTTGGGAACACCCAGCAAATGCATGGGATGGGGTTTGCACTGAAGAGCAAACAGATTGTATTAAGTAGTCAAACAATTAAAAAGATTGGATGTAGGTTTGCTCACTGAGCTGGAAGGTTCACTTCCAGATGTTTCATCACCATACTAGGTAACATTTTCAGTGAGCCACTGAACGAAGCACTGTTGATGATTCCTGCTTTCTACTTATGTGTTCAGATTTCTTTGGGAAAACAACAAACTGCCATTCCTAGATGTCACAGTAGAACAAACAGGCAATGAACAACTTCAAACCAGCGTCAACAGGAAAACAACATACGGACAAAATATGAAACTACAGAGGCAATCACCTCGACATCCACAAATGAAGTTGCATCAGAACATTATTCCAACGAGCCAACACACACTGCAACGCATAGGAACTACGCAGAACAAAGGAAAGTCACCTATACAGTGTATTCAAAAAGAATGGGCCCCCCGATTTCTCAGCAACAAACCAAACAAGCAGACAAAACGCTTCCAGACACCCTAGTCACTCTCCCCTAAAAAGGCATCTCTTGGCATCATGGTAGCCCACAAACCTGCCAACACTAAAACAGCAGCTAATGAACGTGAAGGACCCTATACAGACAAGCAGCAAAGATAATGTCATTTACAAAATACCATGCAAGGATTGTAACAAACACCACGTTGGACAATCAGGCAGAAAACTAGCCACCAGGATACATGAACATCAACTAGCTACAAAACGACATGACTCTCTCACTGGTATCCTTACATACAAATGAGGAAAGACATCAGTTCAACTAGGACAACACATCCGTCCTAGGACAAGCCAAACAGAGACATGCACGATAATTCCTAGAAGCATGGCACTTCAATCGGAACTCTAGCAACAAACACATTGACTTGGACCCCATTTACCACCCCCAAACAGAAAAAGAACAGGAAGTGAGATCACGACAGGAAATTACATCACCAACCCAAAGATATAAATAGAAAGCATGAATCATCAGTAATGCTTCACCCAGAGGCTCACTGAAGATGTTACCCAACATGGTGACAAAACATCTGAAAACAAACCTTCCAGCTCACTGAGCAAACCTACATCCAGAGCCTCAACCTGAACTACAAATCTTCTCAAAACTCAATTTAAAAAATCCCTAGAGTGGAAACAGGCCATACAGCCCCAAAAGTTCATACCGACCCTCTAAAGAGTAACCCACTCAAACCCATTCCCCTACCCTATGAGATATTTGTATCATCAATAGTCACAGGTGAGGTGCCGGAAGACTGGAGGTTGGCAAATGTGGTACCACTGTTTAAGGAGGGCAGTAAGGACAAGCCAGGGAACTATAGACCGGTGAGCCTGACCTCAGTGGTGGGCAAGTTGTTAGGGGAAATCCTGAGGGACAGGATGTACATGTATTTGGAAAGGTAAGGACTGATTAGGGATAGTCAAAAGGGCTTTTGTGCGTGTGAAATCATGTCTCACAAATTGATTGAGTTTTTTGAAGTAACAAAGACGATTGATGAGGGCAGAGCAGTAGATGATCTATAGGAAATCGTTCAACAAGATTCACCATGGGAAACTGGTTAGCAAGATTAGATCTCGGAATACAGGGAGAACTAGCCACTTGGATGCAGAACTGACTCAAAAGGTAGAAGACAGGGGGCGGTGGTGGAGGCCTGTTTTTAAGATTGGAGGCCTGTGACCAGTGAAGTGCCACAAGGATTGGTGCTGAGTCCACTACGTTTTGTCATTTGTGTAAATGATTTGGATGTGAGCTTAAAAGGTATAGCAAGTAAGTTTGCAGATGACACCAAAATTGGAGGTGTATGGACAGCAAACTTGGTTACCTCGATTTCCAACGGGATCTTAATCAGATGAGCCAATGGGCTAAGTGGTGGCAGATGGAGTATAATTTAGATAAATGTGAGGGGCTGCATTTTGGGAAAGCAAATCTTAGCAGGACTTATACCTTTAATGGTAAGGTCCTAGGGAGTGTTGCTGAACAAAGAGACCTTGGAGTGCAGGTTCATAGCTCCTTGAAAGTAATTACAGGTAGATAGGATAGTGAAGGAGGCATTCGGTATGCTTTCCTTTATTGGTCAGAGTATTGAGTACAGGAATTGGGAGGTCATGTTGCGCCTATACAGGACATTGGTTAGGGCATTTCTGGAATATTGCATGCAATTCTGGTCTCCTACCTATCGGAAGGATGTTGTGAAACTTGAAACGGTTCAGAAAAGATTTACAAGGATGTTGCCAGGGTTGGAGGATTTGAGCTACAGGGAGAGGTTGAATACACCAGGGCTGTTTTCCCTGGAACATCGGAGGCTATGGGGTAACCTTATAGAGGTTTATAAAATTGAGAGAGTCATAGATAGGATAAATAGGCAAGGTCTTTTCCCTGGGATGGGGGAGTCCAGAACGAGGGGGCATAGGTTTAGGATGATTGGTTGCTTTTATATTTTTCCCCTAAGGGGCAAATTTTTCACACAGAGGATGGTGCATGTTTGGAATGGGCTGCCAGAGGAAGTGGTGCAGGTTGGCACAATTACAACATTTAAAAAGGCACCTGGAAGGGTATATGAACAGGAAGGGTTTGGAGGTATGTAGGCCGGATGCTGACAGGTGGGACTAGATTGTGTTGAAATACTTAGGTGCATGGACAAATTGGACCAAAGCGTCTGTTTCTATGTTGTACATCTCTGAGTCTATTTACCCTCGAGTAAAGCACCTAATGTTTTGGGCAATTTAGCATGGCCAATTCACCTGATCTGCACATCTCTGGACTTTGAAAGGAAACTGGAGCACCCAGAGGAAACCCACGCAGACACTGGGAGAATGTGCAAACTCCACAAAGGCAGTGGTCCAAGGCAGGAATCAACCCCAGGTCCCTGGTGCTGTGAGGCAGTGCTAACCACTGAGTCACCGTGCTGCCTGAAAAAGTTCTATATAAGATCACAAAAGATTTATAAATGGAGACTAGGTTGTTGAATTGAATAAGTTACAAATAAAGGTCAGTGAAAATGAGGAGAGTGATTGAGAAGTCAGTGATGGATAGATTAGCTTCCATAGTTTAACTAATGACAGGAGGCTGGTAAGAAAGCATTAAGAATCTGACATTACAAATGGTATACGTTATGAGCTCAATAAGACACAGTCAGCACTGCAGAGTGGAAGTGAACAATCTCAAACACGGCTGAGGAAGGGTCACTGGACCTGAAACGTTAGCTTTGATTTCTCTTCACACTCTGCCCGAACTCCTGAGCCCTTCCAGCAATTTGTTTTTAAATCTTACATGTCGGTTGGAAAACTGAGCAAATGTGGATGACACACATACACTCACTGGTCAGACTGACAGGACAGCTGGAGAGGATGATGCTTTTGTCTTCAATTAATCTAAATAATGTGAAACCTATCCAGAACACGATAGTGACAAGCACAGAGACACACAATTCAGCGAAGTGGCAAAGAGGTCAGCACACATGAACACTGACCTCATGTGCTGGTGAGGTCAATGAATGGCTGCACGTAAATGAAGAGAAAAGATCCTTGAGGAACAGAGAAGGAGACAGCATAGAAAAGAACAGGAGACACTGCCACAAGTTACTGGCATCTTCTCAATGTACAAAAATCTCTCAAAACTGAAATTAAACCAAACAGACCACCTGGCATTGACCTAGACACCAGGAAAGACAACAGCAGAAACACCCCTATGAAGCCTGCAAAGCCCTCTTTACTAAGCTCTGTGGGCTAGTTCCAAAATTGGGAGAGCTGTCTCAGACTAGTCAAGCAACAGCCTCACAGAATCATAGACAATACACCAGACACTATCACTGGATAGATCATATCCCACTGGCAGGACAGTTATATGGAGCCTGCAGAGAGTTGCACAGGAACTCCTCAACATTGACTGTCAGCCCCATGAAGTCTGGTGACTTTAGATCAAACACAGGCAAGGAAACTTCATGATTATCACATGCTGTCCTCTATCAGCTGATGAGTCAGTACTCATCCATATTGAGCAACACTTGGCAACGGCACAAAATGTACTTGGTGCGGGAATTCAATGTCCACACCAAAAGTGGCTATGCAGTAGCAGTACTGACTGATCGAGTCAGGTCCTGATGTACACAGCTGCTACATGGAGTCTGCAGCAAGTAGTGAAGGAACCAATAGGGAAAAACATACTTGACCTCACCCTCACAAATCTGCTGGCTGCAGCTGCATCTGCCGATGACAGCATCTGTAACAGTGACTACAACGGAGCCCTTCTAAAGCAAAAATGCTTTCACACTGAGAATACCCTCCATCGTGTAGTGTGGCACTATCACTGTGCTAAATGGGACAGACTTTCAACAAGTCGAGGAACTCAAGACTGGGCATCCAAGCGGGCCATCAGCAGCAGAACTGTCCTCCAGCACAATTGCAACCTCATAGCCTGGTATATCCCCCACTCAATCATTAACATCAGGCTAAGGGATCAACCTTGGCTCAATAAGTGCAGGAGGGTATGCCAAGAGCAGCATAGACATACCTAAAATGAGGTGTCAACCTGGTGAAGCAACCAACAGGACAACTTGCATGCCAAACAGCATAAGCAGCAAGTGATAAGACAGAACTAAGCTATCCAAGAGCAAATGGATCAGATCCAAGCTCTGCAAACCTGCCGTATCCAGCCATGAAAAGTGGTGAGCAATTGAACAACTCACTGGAGAAAGACAGCTCCACAAATATCTCAATTTTCAACGATGAAAGAGCCCAATACATCAGTGCAAAGATATGGCTGAAGCCTTTGCAGTAATCTTCCACCAGAAGTGCCAAGTGGATGACCCATCTTGGCCTCCTCCTGTGATCCCTAGCATCACAGATACTAGTCTTCAGCCAATTCAATTCACTCGATGTAACATCAAGAAAGTTGGAAATATTGGAAAGGTAATGGACCCTGACAACATTGTAGCTAATAGTACTGAAGATATATACTTCTGAACTTGCCACTCCCCTAGCCTGTGTTATAACTGTATTGGAAGAGCTTGGCATCTACCCAATGTGGAAAATTGGCAAAGTATGTCCTGCACATAGAGACAAATTCCACCTGCCCAGTCAGTCTACTCGTCATCAAATAAATGGAATATATCAATAGTACTATCAAGCAACACCTTCTCAGTGACACTCAGTTTGGATCCCAATAGGTCCACTCAGCTCCTGGCTCAAACACGAACAAAAGAGCTGAATTAAGGAGGCGAGATGAGTAACAAGCCTTGATATCAAGGCCACATTTGACCTAATGTGGCATCAAGGACCCCTAGCAAAACTGGAATAAACAGGTATCTAGGGGCAAATTTTCTCGAGGTCGGCACATAGAAAGATGGCTGTGGTTGTTAGAGGTCAATCATCTCAGCTCGAAGACACCTCTGCAGGAGTTCCTTCAGCAGCACCATCCAAACCCACTACCACTTCAATCTCAAATGTTGGGTCAAATCCTGGAATTCCCTCCCTAAGAGCATTATGGGTCAACCAACAGAACATGGACTTCAGTTCAAGTAGGCAGCTCACTACCACCTTCTGAAGGGCAATTAGGAACAGGCAATAAAGGATTGGTCCAGTGACACCCGTGTCCCATGAGTAATGCACAACAAAAGCTTTGTACAATCAATGAAGGATAAAAAAGCAAGCAGAATTCAGCAGTGGTAGAGTGGCTGCCCTGGCTTCATTAATTTGGAATGGAATCATATACAGTAACAAATATTGACTACAATACTCTAGCTGCATGGCTAAATTTAAATATTGAACCTTTAACATGACAGTTGTCACACACCGAGGTAGGATCCTGGATTCCCTCCCAATTGTACTGTGGGTGTGCCTATAATACAGGGATTCCAGCAGTTCAAAATGACAGCTCACCAACACCTACGCAAGCCCACTGGCCATACCCAGTACGAGATATCTATCACACCATCAGGTTGTAGTCCAGCAGGTTTATTTCAAGTCCCAAGCTTTTCCAGTGCTGCCCCTTTGTCAGCACACCTAAAGCTTGTGATTTCAAATACACCTGTTGGACTATAACCTAGTGACTTCTGGCCTGTTCACTCCAAGCCAACACTGACATCTCCACATAATAAATGGTTATTTTTGACCAGCAAGGAAGTGACGGGCCAAAGTGCCTTTGTCAGTGCTGTAGGTCTTATGATTGTAAACAGGAAATGATTCAATCACCAATGATTTTGTTACGACAGTGCATCTATGTTAAAATAGCACCCTGACTGCTATAACATGGCACATTTATCAACTTCTAAACAATGCCATGCATAGGATCTGTTTGTTTTTCTGAGGAAAATTCTTTGTATTCTGGATATTGAAAAGGAAGTACCGAAAATACACTGAAACAATCTGTGAGATACCTAAACAAAAGAGCCAATTTTCTGACAGTTATAGAACATAGAATAGTACAGGCCCTATGGCCCTCAATATTGTACCGACCTTTTATCCTATTCTCAGATCAAACTAACTTATATACCCTTCATTGTACTATCATCCATGTGCCTGTCCAAGAGTTCTTAAATGTTTCTAACGTGTCTGACACTACTCCCACTGCTGGCAATGCATTCCATACACCCACCACTCTGACATCACCCCTAAACTTTCCTCCAGTCACGTTAAAAAGTTATCTATCCATCATCCCCTGACATTCAACAGCATTACCATCACTGAATCTCCACCATCCAGATCTTCAGGGTTACTACTGACCAGAAACTCAACAGGATTCACCACATTAGTAGTAGCTAAAGAGCAGATGTGAGGTTAGGAATACTGTGGCAAATATCTCACCACATGACTTGTTCACCATCAACAGTACTAATCAAAAGTTACAAGCATTACAGAATACTCTCCACTTGCCTGCGTGCTGCTGCAGCAAAACAAACTTGACATCAACCAGGACAAAACAGGCAATCCATTTGATTGGCACCATATTACAGTGGGGCTGGAAAAGCACAGCACATCAGGCAGCATCCGAGGAGCAGGAAAATTGATGTTTTGAGCAAAAGCTCTTCATCAGGATAGGCTCTATTCCTAATGAAGAGCTTTTGCCCGAAACGTCGATTTTCCTACTCCTTGGGTGCTGCCTGACCTGCTGTGCGCTTTCAGCACCACTCTGACCTAAACTCTGGTTTCTAGCATCTGCAGTTCTCACTTTTGCCTACAATATCCACTCACGCCATCACTAATGCTCAACAGCAGCAAATGTACTACCAGTAAGATGCATTACAGAAATGCAAAGATCATTTCAACAGCATCTTTCCAACCTACAGCTAGTTCCATCGAGAAGGGCAGCAGCAGCAAGTTATGTAGGAACACCATCACCTGCAACTCCCTCTCCAAATTACTTACTCTCCTGACTTGAAAACATTAATTTCCAGTCAATCCCCCAACCCACCATCTCATTTCCCCGTAATGCTCAAGGAGGGGGGGGGGGGGGTCCCGGTGCTGACGGTGGGGGACTGACCCCGGGGGGGGGCCGGTGCTGACGGCGGGGGGGGGTGGGGTGGCGCTGACGGTGAGGGACTGACTGGGGGGGGGGGGGGCGCAGTGCTGACGGTGATGGACTGACCTGGGGGGGGGCTGCTGACAGTGAGGGACTGACTTGGGGGGGGGGGCCGGTGCTGACGGTGAGGGGCTGAACCGGGGGGGGGGGGGGGGGGGGGGGGGGGGAAGTGGGGTGGTGCTGGCGGTGAGGGGCTGACCTGGGGCCCGGTGCTGACGGTGAGGGACTGACCTGGGGCCCGGTGCTGACGGCGGGGGGGAGGGGGGGCCCGGTGCTGACGGTGAGGGACTGACCCGGGGGGTTGGTGCTGACGGTGAGGGGCTGACCCGGGGGGGAGGGGGGGCCCGGTGCTGACGCTGAGGGACTGACCTAGGGCCCGGTGCTGACGGCCGTTAGACGGATGAACGGACTGCTCTTGGTTCCGACTCCACGAATATCTCGTGACCTACCACCGGAAGGAAGTGCGTCACGGAAACAGGCGCGCGCTCTCGCTGACAGGGGCCTTGACGACGTCGCCGGGAGGGGAAGGGGGAGGGGGAGGGGTTGCTTAGCAACGCACGGCCCAGCCGCTGCAGGCCTCAGTGAGAAAAAGCCTTCTTTCAGTAGATGCTGCTGTGAGAGTCCACCGCAGGATGGTCTTCTCCTTTCAGTGAGTCATACCAGCCAGCGCTGATTCAGACATAAACAAAACAACGTTAACACACAACAGTCAGAATTGTGGGAATTCACTTCTCAATGCACTGACTGTTCAATAAAACTGTTCCCCTTGGTGCAGGAGGACAGCATGCAGGAAAGTGGCTGTAGGTTAAAAGGGGATGTTTCCCACAGAGGGTGGTGGGAATGTGGAACTCACTACCTGAAAGGGTGGGAGAGACAGAAACTCTCATCACATCATGCTGTACATCTCTATGACATTGAAGAAGGATTGAGATGTACGTTTGGAATGCTGAGGCATACAGGGCAATGGGCTATATGCTGAAAAATGGGATTAGAATAATTGAGGTCAGAGGTCACAGGCTTTCTCAGCGCTGCCCCTTTGACAGCGCACCTAAAGCTTGTGATTTCAAATACACCTGTTGGATTATAAACCTGTGGCTTATATCTTTCATATCTGTCGTGTGACTTCTGGCCTTTCCACCCCAGTCCAGCACTGACACCCACACGGAGTGACCAGCAAGGATGTGATGGACCAAAGTGCCTTTGTCAGTGCTGTAAGACTGTAAAAAGGAAATGATTCAGTCACCATCAGTCAGTGATTTTGATACGACAGTGCATCTATGATAAAATAGCTCCCTGACTGCTATAACATAGCACATTCTAAACAATGCTACTCATAGGCTCCTGTTTGTGTTTTCGGTACTTTCTTTTCAATATTCAGAATACAGAGAATTTTCCTTAGAAAAACACTGATAAACAATCTGTGTGTGATACCTAAACAAAAGAGCCAATTTTCTGACAGTTATACAACATAGAATAGTAAGGTTGTTTGGCCCTCACTGTTGTGCTGACCTTTTATCCTACTCTAAGATCAAACAGCCCCAGCCTGTTCAGCCTCTCCCTGTATGTAGCTCAGATCCTCCAACTCAGGCAACATCCTTGTAAAGCTTTTCTGAACCCTTTCAAGTTTCACAACATCTTTCCGATAGGAAGGAGACCAGAATTGCATGCAATATTCCAACAGTGGCCTAACCAATGTCCTGCACAGCCGCAACATGACCTCCCAACTCCTGTACTCAATACTCTGACTAATAAAGGAAAGCATACCAAACGCCTACTTGCAATCCATTTTCTTTTTGTTCAGCAACACTTCCTAGGACCTTACCATTAAATGTATAAGTCCTGCTAAGATTTGCTTTCCCAAAATGCAGCACCTCGGAGTTATCTGAATTAAACTCCATCTGCCACTTCTCAGTCCATTGGCCCATCTGGTCCAGACCCTGTTCTAATCTGAGGTAACTCTCTTTGCTGTCCACTACACCTCCAATTTTGGTGTCATCTGCAAACTTACTAACTGTACCTCTTATGCTCGCATCCAAATCATTTATGTAAAGGACAAAAGACCCAGCACCGACCCTTGTGGCACTCCACTGGTCACAGGTCTCCAGTCTGAACAACAACAACCCTCCACCACCACTCTCTGTCTTCTACGTTTGAGCCAGTTCTGTATCCAAATGGCTAGTTCTCCCTGTATTCCATGAGATCTAACCTTGCTAATCAGTCTCCCATGGGGAACCTTGTTGAAGACCTTACTGAAATCCATGTAGATCACATCTACTGCTCTGCCCTCATCAATTTTCTTTGTTACTTCTTCAAAAAAGTCAATCAAGTTTGTGAGACATGATTTCCCATGCCAAAGCCTTGTTGACTATCCCGAATCAGTCCTTGCCTTTCCAAATACATGTACATCCTGTCCCTCAGGATTCCCTCCAACAACTTGCCCACCAACGAGGGAGGAGGAGAGGGAGATGGGGAGGGGGGTGGGGGTAGGAGTTGCTTAGCAACGCACGGCCCAGCCGCTGCAGGCCTCAGTGAGAAAAAGCCTTCTTTCAGTAGATGCTGCTGTGAGAGTCCACCGCAGGATGGTCTTCTCCTTTCAGTGAGTCATACCAGCCAGCGCTGATTCAGACATAAACAAAACAACGTTAACACACAACAGTCAGAATTGTGGGAATTCACTTCTCAATGCACTGACTGTTCAATAAAACTGTTCCCCTTGGTGCAGGAGGACAGCATGCAGGAAAGTGGCTGTAGGTTAAAAGGGGATGTTTCCCACAGAGGGTGGTGGGAATGTGGAACTCACTACCTGAAAGGGTGGGAGAGACAGAAACTCTCATCACATCATGCTGTACATCTCTATGACATTGAAGAAGGATTGAGATGTACGTTTGGAATGCTGAGGCATACAGGGCAATGGGCTATATGCTGAAAAATGGGATTAGAATAATTGAGGTCAGAGGTCACAGGCTTTCTCAGCGCTGCCCCTTTGACAGCGCACCTAAAGCTTGTGATTTCAAATACACCTGTTGGATTATAAACCTGTGGCTTATATCTTTCATATCTGTCGTGTGACTTCTGGCCTTTCCACCCCAGTCCAGCACTGACACCCACACGGAGTGACCAGCAAGGATGTGATGGGCCAAAGTGCCTTTGTCAGTGCTGTAAGACTGTAAAAAGGAAATGATTCAGTCACCATCAGTCAGTGATTTTGATACGACAGTGCATCTATGATAAAATAGCTCCCTGACTGCTATAACATAGCACATTCTAAACAATGCTACTCATAGGCTCCTGTTTGTGTTTTCGGTACTTTCTTTTCAATATTCAGAATACAGAGAATTTTCCTTAGAAAAACACTGATAAACAATCTGTGTGTGATACCTAAACAAAAGAGCCAATTTTCTGACAGTTATACAACATAGAATAGTATGGCTGTTTGGCCCTCACTGTTGTGCTGACCTTTTATCCTACTCTAAGATCAAACTGGCCCAGCCTGTTCAGCCTCTCCCTGTATGTAGCTCAGATCCTCCAACTCAGGCAACATCCTTGTAAAGCTTTTCTGAACCCTTTCAAGTTTCACAACATCTTTCCGATAGGAAGGAGACCAGAATTGCACGCAATATTCCAACAGTGGCCTAACCAATATCCTGCACAGCCGCAACATGACCTCCCAACTCCTGTACTCAATACTCTGACCAATAAAAGAAAGCATACCAAACGTCTTCTTCACTGTCCTATCTACTTGCAATCCATTTTCTCTTTATTCAGCAACACTTCCTAGGACCTTTCCATTAAGTGTATAAGTCCTGCTAAGATTTGCTTTCCCAAAATGCAGCACCTCGGAGTTATCTGAATTAAACTCCATCTGCCACTTCTCAGCCCATTGGCCCATCTGGTCCAGACCATGTTGTAATCTGAGGTAACTCTCTTTGCTGTCCACTACACCTCCAATTTTGGTGTCATCTGCAAACTTACTAACTGTACCTCTTATGCTCGCATCCAAATCATTTATGTAAATTACAAAAAGTAGACGGCCCAGCACCGATCCTTGTGGCACTCCACTGGTCACAGGTCTCCAGTCTGAAAAACAACCCTCCACCACTACTCTCTGTCTTCTACCTTTGAGCCAGTTCTGTATCCAAATGGCTCGTTCTCCCTGTATTCCATGAGATCTAACCTTGCTAATCAGATTCCCATGGGGAACATTGTCGAACGCCTTACTGAAGTCCATCTAGATCACATCTATTGCTCTGCCCTCATCGATTTTCTTTGTTACTTCTTCAAAAAACTCAATCAAGTTTGTGAGACATGATTTCCCATGCACAAAGCCATTTGACTATCCCGAATCAGTCCTTGCCTTTCCAAGTACATGTACATCCTGTCCCTCAGGATTCCCTCCAACAATGTGCCCACCACCGAGGTCAGGCTCATCGGTCTATAGTTCCCTGGCTTGTCCTTACCACCCTTCTTAAACAGTGGCACCACATTTGCCAATCTCCAGTCTTCCGGCACCTCACCTGTGACTATCGATGATACAAATATCTCAGCAAGAGGCCCAGCAATCACTTCTCTAGCTTCCCACACAGTTCTCAGGTACATCTGATCAGGTACTGGGGAGTTATCCACCTTTAACCGTTTCAAGACATCCAGCACTTCTTCCTCTGTAATCTGGACATTTTGCAAGATGTCACCACGCAACTTTATCACCAGATGCCTAAGAGGTAGACCACGGAACGAGGACATGCCACAACCAAAAGGACTAGCCACACTACCATACGTCAGGAGCGTCTCAGAACTGACAGCCAGACTACTGCGACCCTTAGGACTCATAACAGCACACAAGCCAACTTCCACACTCAGACAACAACTCACTAGAACAAAGGACCCAATAGCCAGCACGAGCCAAACTAACGTAGTTTACAAAATACCATGCAAGGACTGCACAAAACACTATATAGGACAAACAGGAAGACAGCTAACAATCCACATCCATGAACATCAGCTAGCCACAAAACGACACGACCAGCAATCCCTGGTAGCCATACACTCAGACAACCAGGAACATGAATTTGACTGGGAAAACACTACCATCATAGGACAAGCCAGACAGAGAACAGCCAGGGAATTCCTAGAGGCATGGCATTCATCCACAAACTCCATTAACAGACACATCGACCTGGACCCCACATACAAACTACTACAGCTGAAACTGACACCCGGAAGCGGCAAGAACAAACCACTATAAATACTGGAAGAAACATCAAAGCAGCGCTTCACAGGAGGCTCCAATAGCACTGATGATGTTCCCTAGCCAGGGAACGAAACGTTGGCAGCAAAAACTTCCAGCTCGGCGAACAGAACCACAACAACGGACATCCGAGCTACAAATCTTCAACCAGACTTTATGTCACCATGTATTTCCCTACAGTCTATATATTCCATATCCTTTTCCTCAGTAAATACTGATGCAAAATACTCATTTAGTATCTCCCCCCATTTTCTGTGGCTCCACACAAAGGCCAACTTGCTGATTTTTGAGGTGCCCTATTCTCTCCCTAGTTACCCTTTTGTCCTTTGTATATTTGTAAAAACTGACGGACTTTAGGCTCAATCTACACACTTATTTTCTTTTATGTGTGAGCCAAGTCCTGCGTGCTCTTTAAATAAAGCAATAAGAAAAGATATTTAATCTTACACTTTTAGTTTTATTCTAACAATAAGTGGATAAAGTATACAGAGCTCTGGGTCTTAACCTTTCTGTCCCTGACAAACTACTAAGTCAGTCAGTTCACAAAGCCAAAAGACGTATATCTGTCTCTGACCCAGTCTTTTATACCACACAAAACATCATATCATCACTCAAGTGAAATTATCTTCTAATTGGCTATTGCTCTGACTCCATTCCCCGCCTCCTCGCATTCCCGGATGTCCGATCACACGTGACCTGCCCTTTTCGGAGACAAAGGACCACCACGCGGCCTCCTTTCGGGCGTGAAACGGCAGACTCACACACTTCCGGGGAACGAAACGGCCGATCACGTGACCTCCTGACACTCTTCCGGAGCGCGAAAGAGGGAGACCACGTGACCGCGCCCGCGTCTCGGACCATCACATGATCATCCTCTGCGCACGCATCAGAGGACCACGTGACCTCTGAGCGCCGAGGACACGCCCACTCAGACACTACAATTTATTTTCCTGGTAAGTTTTATATATATATTCACAACTCCCCCTTTTGGTCTCATGAAAATGAGACCAACAAACCAGTTTTATGCATCATATTCGTTCTCCGACGCATAGTCCTCCCCTCTTGCCAGTGCCATGGTTTCCGCCGCTATTTGTGACATCTGATAGGGCGGGGGAACCTTCCCTTCAATTGCTGTAATAATTACCCTGTTCAACAAAGATCTGATACAGGGGATACAACAACATCCACACAACACGAACACAATGGTCATACCAACGAGGGACATAAACACAGACACAATTAATCTTTTCCATTTCCCTATCCAGGAATCGAAAATGCCTCCTAGAGGGTTGTCAATACCTGAATGTTCATGCATTTCTTCAGACAAGGTTCTTAATCCTTCCAGGGCTCTGGTTACCGAGTCATCAGGTGCTGTATTGTTGGGGACGAATGTACAACACTGATCTCCAAACATAGAGCACACTCCCCCCTTTTCTGCCAACAACATATCTAAGGCCATTCTATTTTGTACTGTCATCAATGAGGTCCCTGCCAATTGTTCAGAGAGTCCCGCCACGGCGTCTCTAGTTCTATTGGATAGCCTGAGTACATTGTAATGTACATAATTAATTCGATCAACGTTTTTATTCGTTGTAACTGGGAATAGAGCATTAATAATTGGGAGATTCTCAAATCCTGTTGCTACCTGATCTACCAACTTATATTCATCAGGTACGCCGTGGGGAACCCCTATTGCATCTCTATACGTGGTTGAGCCAGAGGTAATGTCAAACAGATCCCTGCGTACTCGTGCATGCTGATTTATTTCCTGTCGTCTTTCTCCTAAGAGTGTTAAGGGTACCCCTAGCCTGATCATTGCACAGGTTCCAGACCAATCCAGAGGTAAACTAATCTGTAGCGTTCTATCTCCACAGTACCAAAAAAGATCAGCTCTGGCCCAAACCATTGTGCTAGCATTCCGCCAGCCGGTTACATCGATCGTGTCCTGGCACCAGTCAGCGGGGATGTGTCCCATGACTGTATTAGATCTTCAAACAAAGCAAGTATAATTGTTAGCCCTTGGGGTAAACACTGGAGGTAATGTAGAGTTCTTGACAGGTGGAAAAATAGCACTTAAGGTGGTACAATTGGGAGGGTCCGCCTGCATGGTGAGAGCCATCATGCAGTGAAATCCTACTGGGTCTACATTAGGGAACAATGGGGCTGGGGTAGTAAATAAAGTTGGCCTAGCCGAGGAACACTCGACACAATCACTCATATTCATTGAGATTGCGGTTGCTGTTATCCAGTCCAGCCATACATTCCTATCCCCATATCCGGTGGCTAATTTAATAATGTCCCTTCTCGTTATAATCTACTGTCACTCCTCCTGAACTTGATTCGGCCACCTCGCTTGTTGTATTTTCAATCTGTGGCTGGTCCGTAGGAGGATCCACCAAGGTTACCTTCACTAGTCCCATGTTATCTACTCCTGATTGATCTACCCCTATTATAAAATAAAAGCTGCTATCATCAATTCCACAGTAAAACTGTACCTCTTTGGGACTAGGGTTAGTGTCGAATCTTGTCAGGGTTAACAAGAGTGGATTTTTTAACTCTGAGGAATGATCGAGTTGTCCCTTTGTCAAGCTCACATGGTCTCTAACCTCCCATCTATTATCCGAGGGTGACGACTTCTTAGGTGTCCAATGTTCCCCAGTCCATGTTAATACATCATCCCACGAAGGGCATGGATGATAATTAATAATCAAACTGGTATATTGTATCACACTTTTTATCATGTCTGATGTGTACCCGGCTCCCTGCTTCCCTTAAACATTTGTCCCTCTCTTGTCCTATTGATCTCTTATTCCTGGGACTCTCTACCTTGTGTGTGTGTTCGTCCTTCGCTGTTGATCCCCTTATTAACAGTATCATAACACTTATACATAAAATAGTGAAAACTCCCAAGCTTAACGGCTTAGAATAACGCGGGCTGATTACTAAAATAAACATAATATTCGTTATACAACAATTAAAAGTTTAAGACCCTTCTACTCTTTTTCTGTTCTTATTTGTTCTAGAGTTCTCGTTGGCGGTTCTGTGGCTGCACGCTGGCTCCAGTGGTACCAAGTGTCTCCTTTCCCTTGTAGTCAAACCACATGAGATGTCCTTTCCACCACCTTGTAAGGTCCTGTCCACCGTGGCTCCGACAATTTCCGTTTGATCACCTTCAGCAGGACCCACTCTGTGGTGGATGGCGCCTGGCTCTGTAGGTCCCCCTTTCCCGATCCAACCTGTTTAGAGAAAGCTGAGACCAAAGCTGTTAGTTGGTCGTAATAAGGTTTATACCCTATTGAGACTCCTCCCTCTAACATCTGTATTCCAGCTCCTGGTCCCGGAATTGCTGCCCTGTTGTTAGCTCGTATGGGGTAAAACCTGTAATAGAGTTTACTGAGCTTCTAATAGACATTAAGGCTAAAGGTAGGGCATCCACCCAGCTTAACTTCATTTGTGCACACACTTTTCCTATTTCCCTTTATGGACTGGTTCATTCTCTCCACTTTTCCCTATGACTGAGGATGGTACACCGTTCCAAACGCGTGTTTCAGTCCTAAAGCTGCTTCTAGTTCTTGCAGGTCTTTATTCTTAAAATGTGTGCCATTATCTGACCTGACTTTCTTTGGAAACCCATGCGTTGGAATATATTGGTTTATCAAAAATTTGATCACTGTCTTTGCATCTTCCTTTTTCGAGGTATCGCTTCTGGCCAACCAGTGTATGCATCCACTGCTACCAAAAGGTACCTGTATCCGTTTACTCTCTCTACCATGTCAGTGTAGTCAATCACTATTTCCTGACCTGGCATTTTTGGGAGAGGGAATTTTCCCTCGTGTGGTTTCACTGTTGCTTTTACATTATATTCCGTACATGTTTTACATTCTCTGATATAATTTTCAATCATTGCTGGCAAGTACGGATGCCACCAATGTGTCAGGTACCTCAGCATCTGCGTCTTTCCAGAATGGGTCAACCCATGAGCTTCCTGGAGCATGGAAGCTATCAAACCTGGGGGTAGCACTGGTCTACCGAGCGGTGACCTCCAAATTCCTTCTGACTCTATGGCCCCTCTCTCTCTCCATACTGTCAGTTCATGGGGAGAGGCTTTCTGCTGCTCTGTTATTAACACATTTGCATCGCAGTTGAAAATGTGTTGCTGGTTAAAGCACAGCAGGAATTCCTGATGAAGGGCTTATGCCTGAAACGTCGAATTTCCTATTCCTTGGATGCTGCCTAACCTGCTGTGCTTTAACCAGCAACACATTTTCAACTGTGATCTCCAGCATCTGCAGACCTCATTTTTTACCCGTACATTTGCATCGCAGGCGGGCAGCAGGTCATACCCTGTTCTCTCTGTTTACATCATTATGTACTGGGGTACGTATCCTGCTGCTTTTGTCGCTGCTAAGTCTGCTTCCTGATTGCCCTTAGCTACTATTGTATCAGTTTTATCATGTCCTCTACACTTAATCACCGCCACTTGTGCAGGTTTCATTAGGGCTACAGCTAATCTTCTCATCTCTTTTTCATGTTTAATTGGAGTTTTTGCTGCTGTTAAGAATCCTGCTCTGATCCATTGACTGAGTTCTACCTGTATGGCTCCTGCCACATATGCAGTGTCGGTGTAAATATTTAGATTAGATTACTTACAGTGTGGAAACAGGCCCTTCGGCCCAACAAGTCCACACCGACCCGCCGAAGCGCAACCCACCCATACCTCTACATTTACCCCTTACCTAACACTTTTGGCAATTTAGCTTGGTCAATTCACCTGACCTGCACATCTTTGGACATCTGACCATTCGAAGGCAGTTATCATTGCCTGTAGTTCAGCCAACTGGGCTGATTCTTTGCCTGTCACTTTTCCTATCAACACTTCTTCAAATCCCTCACTTGTCTGTCGCACCACTGCCTAGGCTGCTTTAAGTCCTTCAGTCGGATGTCTGTAACAGCAACGATCTGTAAACAACACTTCTTCTGGGTCTACTAAAGGAATTGCCTGTAAATCTGGCCTAACTTTGGCATCTCTCTCTGCCCTTTCCTCACACATATGTGGCTCTCCTTCTCCTATGTTATCTGCCATGTTAATTCCTTCATGCGTAAAAAGTATATGTGGTGCACTCAGGATTCTCTCTAACCTGATCTGCCGCAGTGGCGTCATTGTAAAGCCTGTTGAGTTCACATAGGCCACTGTACTATGTGTCGTCAGTACTGTTAGTGAATGGCCCATGACTATATGTGCTACCTTTTGGAGAATTTTTGCTACCCCTGCTACATATCTCGTACATGGCGGGTGTCTGTCCTCTATTGGGTCAAGGGTAACACTTACATACATCAGCACCTGCCTGCCTTCCCCGTTTTCCAGAAAAAGAACACCATTTATTGTGTGTGCTTTGTCAGAAATATCAAGGAAAAATGGCTCTTTATACTCCAGGACCGCTAAATCAGCAGCCCACGCTAGGGCCTGTTTAAGGGATATGAAACTTTTGTCTGCCTCCGTGGTCCACTGCAAATGTGCCGATAAATTTCTCATGCCTTGCTCATTTACCATGGCCCTTCGAGGAAAAGTAACCTCCCCATATGAGGGAACAAATTGTCTACTGTTTCCTGCCAACACAAGAAATGAGAGCATGTCTTTTACAGTGACTGGTTTGGTATGATGCAGAATAGAGGATCTATGGGATGGAGACACACCTGTTCCCTTACTGGAAATAACTCTGCCCAAAAAAGACACCGTTCGTCTGCAGCATTGTAATTTAGCCCATGAAACTTTGAAACCGACGTTATACAAGAGTAACAGCAACGAGTGTGTAGCTGCCAAACAAGAAACATGGTCGGGTGCCGCCAAAAGAATGTCATCCACATATTGGATCAATACCACCCCGTCTGGGAGCATTAGATCCTTCAGCTGCTGTCTCAGTACCTGATTAAACACCCCAGGTGACAAAATAAACCCCTGAGGGACCCTTGTGTAACGAAGTTGTTGGCCTTTATAGGTGAACGAAAAAATGTCCCTTAAATGATCAGCTAGGGGCAAGCAGAAAAACGCGTTGGCCAGAACAATGCACGAGAACCACTTATGGTCAGGGGTCAGCACAGACATCGCAGTGTAGGGGTTTGGGACTGAAACTGTTGGAGTAGAAACGACACTGTTGATCTGTCTAAGATCATGTGCCATCCTATATTTACCTGTATTCTGCTTCTCTACAGGTAAGAAAGAAGTGTTCCAGGCTGACTGGGAGGGTTCTAGCACCCCTGCTGCTACCAATCCTTCAATTGTGTCGGCGATGCCAGCTTCAGCCTCTGGTTTGTGTGGGTATTGTCTCTGCCAAATCGGAGTGTGGTCTATTACCTCGAATGTGATTGGTGCGACGTGTTCGCAGTAACCAACGTCCGTCGAACCTGCTGACCACAAGGCACCCGGTAGTGTGTCAAGCATCGCTGCAGCCTGTGGATGGTCGGTCTTTTCCCTGCCATGAAACCTTTCAATCTGTCGATGTTCCAGCAGCACCTTGTCAGTTGTTCTGTGGATAAGTCTATAAGCTTCAACTGAGGGTGAATATTACAAGCCGGGTAACTGTGTCCAAACCCAATCAGTTAGCTCCATCGAGCGTTTGGACATAGGTCCCAGATCTTTGGCCTGATATTCAGGATGCACTGCCAATGTGATATGCGGTATAGCTTCTTCAGACATCTCATACCATTCCAACTGTTCCGGAGTTAATTCCACAACACCCACCACACCTTCTATCCCTAGCAAAATGCAACTAGAGGAAATATCCCACTGAGAAGGCATGCTGATAAAGTTCATTGGCAACTCTGTCATAATATAGAGTCACATGAAGGGGATCTGCGGGGAGAGCATAGGGATGCAGCGTCTGAGCCCAGGGTCGCCATTGGTTGTATAAAGACTGTATGCCGTTATTCTGCCCTACCTCAGGTTCAAGCAGTCCCCAGTATATATCTGCCCACTGCCCTTCTGCCACTGGTGATGTATCTGGTGATAACATCATTTGGGATCCAGAGTGAATCATCGACATAGAACAATTAACCGAGTATCCATTTGGAAAAGTTACAACGAGTCCATCTGGTCCACACAAAACCGAGACCCCACATCTCACCAGCAAGTCACGTCCCATCAAATTCATAGGGCACGAAGGTGATAAAACATATTGATGATAAAAAGTCTGTCCGGCCACTGATGTGATCAGTGGGGATGTCAGAGGCAGAGTTTTTAGTATACCCGAGAACCCTACTAATTGGACACAAAAGGATGAAATATTTGACGGAGGTAGATCACAAATGATAGTAGAAAATCTGGCACCTGTGTCAACTAAAAAAGATAAATTCTTGTCCATCATCCTCACTTGCATATGGGGATCTGCCAACCCCATATGTCTCTGGGTTCTCGGGCCCCGTCAATATTCATACCCCTGCCCTTCTGGGATAGTTTGGGGGTACTGTCCTTGCACCGGGGCTGCAGCTGCATTTGGGACTTGGTACGGCTGAATAGTCTGTTGAAAAGGAGGCTGATTCAAGGGGAGATACTGTCCTCGAATCCATCTTTGGCCTCCCTGGGGCCCCCATAGTAGGGGACAAGTTCTTCTCCAATGCCCAGGTTGGCCACATTCAAAACAAGTGTTCGGTGGCTGACCTCTGACTCCTCCACGGCCCCTTCCTCTACTCCGCATTCCTCCTGGAACAGCTATTGGTCTGCCTCCATAAAAGGGGGTAATATGGCGTCGAATCAGGTGCCGGGTCTAGACTCTGCCGGTTATTTTGTGGCAACGGCTGCTGCACCATCTGATTAGTCGTCTTTTGGGAGGCCTTCTTTGTCTCATTAACCTTCCGTCTAGCCTCATCGAGCTGTAACTTCAGCAACTGCACTTGTGCTGACTCATTGCTCTGTTTATCTTCATTCTGTTTTGTCCTATATCGCTTCATATGATGCATCAAATGTTTCTCCCACTGTTCTGTAGAACACCCTGGGATATCAGGATTACTCTCCATTGCCTCTTTTACTTCCTTAGGCATCCCTGCCATAATGGAATTCCTAAATAACGTGGTCTGTAGCTGACCTGACCCTGGATGGCTCCCCGCAGTATCTGTCCACGTGTCTTTACATCTAGCCAAAAAGGCAAGCACCTCCTCACCCTCCTTCATTTTGAAGGTGAGTGAGGGCATCGCCCCCGATGGAATTGGGAATCTATCCCTCATTGCCCTTCCCACACAGCTGGCATGCTGCACAAACGGGTCCGAGTCAGGTACTAAGGTGGTCCCCGCAGACACTTCAATCTGCTGTACCTCCCACATACTCAATTGTCTGCCCAATAATGTTCTCCAATCGCCCATGGCCAACTTAAAGCCTAGTGTGTATTGACAAAATTTAGTCATCCAAGGTCCACCTCCCTCCAAAATGCAATTCATATCCGTATAGGCAAAGGGCTGATACACATCCCCCGTAAAAGAGCCTTTATAAACTAGAGGCAGTTGGTGCTGATATTTTATGGGCTGCCGCAATGTCTCCCACTGTCGCAAATCATATCTGTTTTCAAAAGGAGGCTGTACCCCTGATGGGTAAAAAATGAGGTCTGCAGATGCTGGAGATCACAGCTGCAAATGTGTTGCTGGTCAAAGCACAGCAGGTTAGGCAGCATCTCAGGAATAGAGAATTCGACGTTTCGAGCATAAGCCCTGGCTCGAAACGTCGAATTCTCTATTCCTGAGATGCTGCCTAACCTGCTGTGCTTTGACCAGCAACACATTTGCAGCTGTACCCCTGATGGGCCCTGTTCAGTATGCATGGTAAGTGAACCTTTCAAAGTGACAGGGTACGTGTTCGAACTGCCCCCTGGGCGGGACTCATTGTCTTCACTATCTGTACTACGCTTGGACTCCTCCTCCCAGTTTTCCCTATTTCTTTCTTCCCTTAAATCTCGCTTTCTCCTGTCTGAGAATCCAGAATCTGGTAACCAGCCTGAACTGTGTACTCCTCCCCTTCTGTCATTCTCAGCACTATATGGTGTTGAATGAGCAATTGGCCCTTGCCCTACTGTATATCTCCCCTGTGCTGCCTGTTCTTTGTTTTTACTGTACGTAATCGTCATCCTGCTTGCTTCCTCTGCCTCCTTAATCCTCTGTTCAGCTTCTAATGTTAGTTTTTCTACTTTTCTGATGCTTTCTTCTAATGCTTCCGCCAGTCTCTCTTTTACTACATTGTACTCCCTTGTTCCCACTTCTCGCACATCTAACACCCCCTCTTGAACATGCATAAGTGGCATTTGTGTTACAGGATATGGGGGCGGTGATTGTGCCTCAGGCAATTTAGGATACACAGGCGCAGAAGGTCCTGACTTTTCTGTTTTAGAAGTAGCACCTCTTTCCCTTTGTAATGTTTCTACTGCTGCACAAGCTAATGTCATATTATGTAGATTAATCCTCCTCTCTTCTTTCTCCTCACTGTCTTTGATGCACTTTCTTCTAACCAATATTGACCCTTTCTTTCCCTTCATATGCTCCTCGACTTCTAATCTAACCTGCTCTTCTGCTTTTCCCAAAAACGGTGACAATTTCTTCCTCTCCTCATCTTTAGGGACTTTGCCCTGCTTTTGTAAATCTTCCCAAATCTCATCATATTTCTCCACCATTGTTTTTTGTTTGTCCTTTGCAAGCCCACTAATTAACTGACTTCTAACTTTACGCCACTGCTGTTTTACGGACATTAAATCAGAAGAACATCCTCCATTTTCCTCACACTCTTTATCAAATTCCCCTACCATTTTATGTATTTCTGTTTTTTTAAAATCCTCCTGTCCAATAACCAATCGGTTTATATTTAATTTAGCCAAGCAACCAACCTAATTAAAACAAATCTGGTTGCGAATCAATCAATCTGTATAAAATACACCCCAGGAACTGGCCCTTACAGTCAAAGTTATCAGCAGTTCCGTTATCACCTTTAGATTTTTACTGCCTACTCTTTCTCACTGAGACACCACCGTCTTTGTCTCAGAGACACCACTGACTTTCCTACCACCCTCCGTACATTCCCCAATGTAATTTTAAAACTTACAACACATCAATCATCAACCAAAATTCGTGTACGGTGCTTTTATGAGATCCTGCTCAAAGGACTTTAAACCTTCTCACACATACGTACCTTGGTGCTTTTATGAGGACTCTAACCCCATGGGACTGTAAACCCATACGTATTCAACCAATACTTTATCCACTTACTATTACTAGGATACTTGCAGTCTAACGACAACAATCAATTTAGTATCTCCAATCGCAGAACTTCGATATAAACAGGTGTCTGCTCACCTTTTTTTTATATGGCGCCGCTTGTTGTCATCACCAGACGTCAGTGTCCGTTGTTTACGTCGCTCAGTCGGAATCACGTCAGGCTCACCATCTGACGGACTTTAGGCTCAATCTACACACTTATTATCTTTTATGTGTGAGCCAAGTCCTGCGTGCTCTTTAAATAAAGCAATAAGAAAAGATATTTAATCTTACACTTTTAGTTTTATTCTAACAATAAGTGGATAAAGTATACAGAGCTCTGGGTCTTAACCTTTCTGTCCCTGACAAACTACTAAGTCAGTCAGTTCACAAAGACAAAAGACGTATATCTGTCTCTGACCCAGTCTTTTATACCACACAAAACATCATATCATCACTCAAGTGAAATTATCTTCTAATTGGCTATTGCTCTGACTCCATTCCCCGCCTCCTCGCATTCCCGGATGTCCGATCCCACGTGACCTGCCCTTTTCGGAGACAAAGGACCACCACGCGGCCTCCTTTCGGGCGTGAAACGGCAGACTCGCACACTTCCGGGGAACGAAACGGCCGATCACGTGACGTCCCGGCACTCTTCCGGAGCGCGAAAGAGGGAGACCACATGACCGCGCCCGCGTCTCGGAGCATCACATGATCATACTCTGCGCACGCATCAGAGGACCACGTGACCTCTGAGCACCGAGGTAACACGCCCACTCAGACACTACAATTTATTTTCCTGGTAAGTTTTATATATATATTCACAACTCCCCCTTTTGGTCTCATGAAACCAGTTTTATGCATCATATTCGCTCTCCGACGCATAGTCCTCCCCTCTTGCCAGTGCCATGGTTTCCGCCGCTATTTGTGACATCTGATAGGGCGGGGGAACCTTCCCTTCAATTGCTGTAATAATTACCCTGTTCAACAAAGATCTGATACAGGGGATACAACAACATCCACACAACACAAACACAATAGTCATACCAACGAGGGACATAAACACAGACACAATTAATCTTTTCCATTTCCCTATCCAGGAATCGCAAAATGCCTCCTAGAGGGTTGTCAATACCTGAATGTTCATGCATTTCTTCAGACAAGGTTCTTAATCCTTCCAGGGCTCTGGTTACCGAGTCATCAGGTGCTGTATTGTTGGGGACGAATGTACAACACTGATCTCCAAACATAGAGCACACTCCCCCCTTTTCTGCCAACAACATATCTAAGGCCATTCTATTTTGTACTGTCATCAATGAGGTCCCTGCCAATTGTTCAGAGAGTCCCACCACGGCGTCTCTAGTTCTATTGGCTAGCCTGAGTACATTGTAATGTACATAATTAATTCGATCAACGTTTTTATTCGGTGTAACTGGGAATAGAGCACTAATAATTGGGAGATTCTCGAATGCTGTTGCTACCTGATCTACCAACTTATATTCATCAGGTACGCCGTGGGGAACCCCTATTGCATCTATATACGTGGTTGAGCCAGAGGTAATGTCAAACAGATCCCTGCGTACTCGTGCATGCTGATTTACCTCCTGTCGTCTTTCTCCTAAGAGTGTTAAGGGTACCCCTAGCCTGACCATTGCACAGGTTCCAGACCAATCCAAAGGTAAACTAATCTGTAGTGTTCTATCTCCACAGTACCAAAAAAGATCAGCTCTGGCCCAAACCATTGTGCTAGCATTCCGCCAGCCGGTTACATCGATCGTGTCCTGGCACCAGTCAGCGGGGATGTGTCCCATGACTGTATTAGATCTTCAAACAAAGCAAGTATAATTGTTAGCCCTTGGGGTAAAC
Organism: Hemiscyllium ocellatum; assembly: GCF_020745735.1. Lineage (NCBI taxonomy): Eukaryota > Metazoa > Chordata > Chondrichthyes > Orectolobiformes > Hemiscylliidae > Hemiscyllium > Hemiscyllium ocellatum. The sequence goes on along the minus strand of NC_083404.1, from coordinate 922,678 downwards.
ACTGGAGGTAATGTGGAGTTCTTGACAGGTGGAAAAATAGCACTTAAGGTGGTACAATTGGGAGGGTTCGCCTGCATGGTGAGAGCCATCATGCAGTGAAATCCTACTGGGTCTACATTAGGGAACAATGGGGCTGGGGTAGTAAATAAAGTTGGCCTAGCCGAGGAACACTCGACACAATCACTCATATTCATTGAGATTGCGGTTGCTGTTATCCAGTCCAGCCATACATTCCTATCCCCATATCCGGTGGCTAATTTAATAATGTCCCTTCTCGTTATAATCTACTGTCACTCCTCCTGAACTTGATTCGGCCACCTCGCTTGTTGTATTTTCAATCTGTGGCTGGTCCGTAGGAGGATCCACCAAGGTTACCTTCACTAGTCCCATGTTATCTACTCCTGATTGATCTACCCCTATTATAAAATAAAAGCTGCTATCATCAATTCCACAGTAAAACTGTACCTCTTTGGGACTAGGGTTAGTGTCGAATCTTGTCAGGGTTAACAAGAGTGGATTTTTTAACTCTGAGGAATGATCGAGTTGTCCCTTTGTCAAGCTCACATGGTCTCTAACCTCCCATCTATTATCCGAGGGTGACGACTTCTTAGGTGTCCAATGTTCCCCAGTCCATGTTAATACATCATCCCACAAAGGGCATGGATGATAATTAATAATCAAACTGGTATATTGTATCACACTTTTTATCATGTCTGATGTGTACCCGGCTCCCTGCTTCCCTTAAACATTTGTCCCTCTCTTGTCCTATTGATCTCTTATTCCTGGGACTCTCTACCTTGTGTGTGTGTTCGTCCTTCGCTGTTGATCCCCTTATTAACAGTATCATAACACTTATACATAAAATAGTGAAAACTCCCAAGCTTAACGGCTTAGAATAACGCGGGCTGATTACTAAAATAAACATAATATTCGTTATACAACAATTAAAAGTTTAAGCCCCTTCTACTCTTTTTCTGTTCTTATTTGTTCTAGAGTTCTCGTTGGCGGTTCTGTGGCTGCACGCTGGCTCCAGTGGTACCAAGTGTCTCCTTTCCCTTGTAGTCAAACCACATGAGATGTCCTTTCCACCACCTTGTAAGGTCCTGTCCACCGTGGCTCCAACCATTTCCGTTTGATCATCTTCAGCAGGACCCACTCTGTGGTGGATGGCGCCTGGCTCTGTAGGTCCCCCTTTTCCGATCCAACCTGTTTAGAGAAAGCTGAGACCAAAGCTGTTAGTTGGTCGTAATAAGGTTTATACCTTATTGAGACTCCTCCCTCTAACATCTATATTCCAGCTCCTGGTCCCGGAAACTGCTGCCCTGTTGTTAGCTCGTATGGGGTGAACCCTGTAATAGAGTTTACTGAACTTCTAATAGACATTAAGGTTAAAGGTAGGGCATCCACCCAGCTTAACTTCATTTGTGCACACACTTTTCCTATTTCCCTTTATGGACTGGTTCATTCTCTCCACTTTTCCCTGTGACTGAGGATGGTACACCGTTCCAAACGCGTGTTTCAGTCCTAAAGCTGCTTCTAGTTCTTGCAGGTCTTTATTCTTAAAATGTGTGCCATTATCTGACCTGACTTTCTTTGGAAACCCATGCGTTGGAATATATTGGTTTATCAAAAATTTGATCACTGTCTTTGCATCTTCCTTTTCGAGGTATCGCTTCTGGCCAACCAGTGTATGCATCCACTGCTACCAAAAGGTACCTGTATCCGTTTACTCTCTCTACCATGTCAGTGTAGTCAATCACTATTTCCTGACCTGGCATTTTTGGGAGAGGGAATTTTCCCTCGTGTGGTTTCACTGTTGCTTTTACATTATATTCCGTACATGTTTTACATTCTCTGATATAATTTTCAATCATTGCTGGCAAGTACGGATGCCACCAATGTGTCAGGTACCTCAGCATCTGCGTCTTTCCAGAATGGGTCAACCCATGAGCTTCCTGGAGCATGGAAGCTATCAAACCTGGGGGTAGCACTGGTCTACCGAGCGGTGACCTCCAAATTCCTTCTGACTCTATGGCCCCTCTCTCTCTCCATACTGTCAGTTCATGGGGAGAGGCTTTCTGCTGCTCTGTTATTAACACATTTGCATCGCAGGCGGGCAGCAGGTCATACCCTGTTCTCTCTGTTTACATCATTATGTACTGGGGTACGTATCCTGCTGCTTTTGTCGCTGCTAAGTCTGCTTCCTGATTGCCCTTAGCTACTATTGTATCAGTTTTATCATGTCCTCTACACTTAATCACCGCCACTTGTGCAGGTTTCATTAGGGCTACAGCTAATCTTCTCATCTCTTTTTCATGTTTAATTGGGGTTTTTGCTGCTTTTAAGAATCCTGCTCTGATCCATTGACTGAGTTCTACCTGTATGGCTCCTGCCACATATGCAGAGTCGGTGTAAATATTTAGATTAGATTACTTACAGTGTGGAAACAGGCCCTTCGGCCCAACAAGTCCACACCGACCCGCCGAAGCGCAACCCACCCATACCCCTACATTTACCCCTTACCTAACACTTTTGGCAATTTAGCTTGGTCAATTCACCTGACCTGCACATCTTTGGACATCTGACCATTCTAAGGCAGTTATCATTGCCTGTAGTTCAGCCAATTGGGCTGATTCTTTGCCTGTCACTTTTCCTATCAACACTTCTTCAAATCCCTCACTTGTCTGTCGCACCACTGCCTAGGCTGCTTTAAGTCCTTCAGTCGGATGTCTGTAACAGCAACGATCTGTAAACAACACTTCTTCTGGGTCTACTAAAGGAATTGCCTGTAAATCTGGCCTAACTTTGGCGTCTCTCTGTGCCCTTTCCTCACACATATGTGGCTCTCCTTCTCCTATGTTATCTGCCATGTTAATTCCTTCATGTGTAAAAATTATATGTGGTGCACTCAGGATTCTCTCTAACCTGATCTGCCGCAGTGGCGTCATTGTAAAGGCTGTTGAGTTCACATAGGCCACTAAACTATGTGTCGTCAGTACTGTTAGTGAATGGCCCATGACTATATAGAACATAGAAGGATACAGCGCAGTACAGGCCCTTCGGCCCTCGATGTTGCGCCGACCGAATCCTACCTAACCTATACTAGCCCAATAACTTCCAAATGCCTATCCAATGCCCGCTTAAATGACCATAAAGAAGGAGAGTTCACCACTGATACGGGCAGGGCATTCCATGAACTCACAACCCGCTGTGTGAAGAATCTACCCCTAACATCTGTCCTATACCTACCACCCCTTAATTTAAAGCTATGTCCCCTAGTAACACCTGACTCCATTAGCGGTAAAAGGTTCTTAGTATCTACCCTATCTAAACCCCTAATCATCTTATACACTTCTATCAGATCTCCCCTAAACCCTCTCTTCTCCAATGAGAACAGCCCCAAGTGCCTCAGCCTTTCCTCATAAGATTTTCCTACCATTCCAGGCAACATCCTGGTAAACCTCCTCTGCACTCGTTCTAAAGCTTCCACATCCTTCCTATAGTATGGCGACCAAAACTGCACACAATACTCCAGATGAGGCCGCACCAGAGTCTTATACAACTGCAACATGACCTCAGGACTCCGGAACTCAATTCCTCTGCCAATAAAGCCCAGTACACCATATGCCTTCCTCACAGCACTATTTACCTGGGTGGCAACTTTCAGAGATCTGTGTACATGGACACCAAGATCCCTCTGCTCATCCACACTACCAAGTAGCCTACCATTAGCCCAGTAATCCATCATCTTGTTATTCCTACCAAAGTGAACGACTTCGCACTTAGCTACATTGAATTCCATTTGCCACATTTCCGCCCAACTCTGCAACTTATCTATATCCCGCTGTAACCTACCACTTCCTTCCTCACTATCCACAACTCCACCGACTTTTGTGTCATCCGCAAACTTGCTTACCCAGCTTTCAAGTCCTTCCTCTAGATCATTTATAAAGATAACAAAAAGCAATGGTCCCAAAACAGATCCTTGTGCTACGTTTTGGAGAATTTTTGCTACCCCTGCTACATATCTCGTACATGGCGGGTGTCTGTCCTCTATTGGGTCAAGGGTAACACTTACATACATCAGCACCTGCCTGCCTTCCCCTTTTTTCTGAAAAAGAACACCATTTATTGTGTGTGCTTTATCAGAAATATCAAGGAAAAATGGCTCTTTATACTCCGGGACCGCTAAATCAGCAGCCCGCGTTAGGGCCTGTTTAAGAGATATGAAACTTTTGTCTGCCTCCGTGGTCCACTGCAAATGTGCCGACAAATTTCTCATGCCTTGCTCATTTACCATGGCCCTTCGAGGAAAAGTAACCTCCCCTTATGAGGGAACAAATTGTCTACTTTTTATCCTGCCAACCCAAGAAATGAGAGCATGTCTTTTACAGTGACTGGTTTGGTATGATGCAGAATAGAAGATCTATGGGGTGGGGACACACCTGTTCCCTTACTGGAAATAACTCTGCCCAAAAAAGACACCGTTCGTCTGCAGCATTGTAATTTAGCCCATGAAACTTTGAAACCGACGTTATACAAGAGTAACAGCAACGAGTGTGTAGCTGCCAAACAAGAAACATGGTCGGGTGCCGCCAAAAGAATGTCATCCACATATTGGATCAATACCACCCCGTCTGGGAGCATTAGATCCTTCAGCTGCTGTCTCAGTACCTGATTAAACACCCCAGGTGACAAAATAAACCCCTGAGAGACCCTTGTATAACGATGTTGTTGGCCTTTATAGGTGAACGAAAAAATGTCCCTTAAATGATCAGCTAGGGGCAAGCAGAAAAACGCATTGGCCAGATCAATGCACGAGAACCACTTATGGTCAGGGGTCAGCACAGACATCGCAGTGTAGGGGTTTGGGACTGGAACTGTTGGAGTAGAAACGACACTGTTGATCTGTCTAAGATCATGTGCCATCCTATATTTACCTGTATTCTGCTTCTCTACAGGTAAGATAGGAGTGTTCCAGGCTGACTGGGAGGGTTCTAGCACCCCTGCTGCTACCAATCCTTCAATTGTGTCGGCGATGCCAGCTTCAGCCTCTGGTTTGTGTGGGTATTGTCTCTGCCAAATCGGAGTGTGGTCTATTACCTCGAATGTGATTGGTGCGACGTGTTCGCAGTAACCAACGTCCGTCGAACCTGCTGACCACAAGGCACCCGGTAGTGTGTCAAGCATCGCTGCAGCCTGTGGATGGTCGGTCTTTTCCCTGCCATGAAACCTTTCAATCTGTCGATGTTCCAGCAGCACCTTGTCAGTTGTTCTGTGCATAAGTCTATAAGCTTCAACTGAGGGTGAATATTGCAAGCCGGGTAACTGTGTCCAAACCCAATCAGTTAGCTCCATCGAGCGTTTGGACATAGGTCCCAGATCTTTGGTCTGATATTCAGGATGCACTGCCAATGTGATATGCGGTATAGCTTCTTCAGACATCTCATACCATTCAACTGTTCCGGAGTTAATTCCACAACACCCACCACACCTTCTATCCCTAGCAAAATGCAACTAGAGGAAATATCCCATTGAGTCCCTTCTAGGTGTTGATAGAAGGCATGCTGATAAAGTTCATTGGCATCTCTGTCATAATATAGAGTCACATGAAGGGGATCTGCGGGGGGAGCATAGGGATGCAGCGTCTGAGCCCAGGGTCGCCATTGGTTGTATAAAGACTGTATGCCGTTATTCTGCCCTACCTCAGGTTCAAGCAGTCCCCAGTATATATCTGCCCACTGCCCTTCTGCCACTGGTGATGTATCTGGTGATAACATCATTTGGGATCCAGAGTGAATCATCGACATAGAACAATTAACCGAGTATCCATTTGGAAAAGTTACAACGAGTCCATCTGGTCCACACAAAACCGAGACCCCACATCTCACCAGCAAGTCACGTCCCATCAAATTCATAGGGCATGAAGGCGATAAAACATATTGATGATAAAAAGTCTGTCCGGCCACTGATGTGATCAGTGGGGATGTCAGAGGCAGAGTTTTCACAAAACCCTTTGGATTCTCATTAATTCTATTTGCCACAGCTATCTCACGCCCCCGTTTTGCCCTCCTGATTTCCCTCTTAAGTATACTCCTACTTTCTTTATACTCTTCTAAGGATTCACTCGATCTATCCTGTCTATACCTTATATATGCTTCCTTCTTTTTCTTAACCAAATCCTCAATTTCTTTAGTCATTCAGCATTCCCTATACCTACCAGCCTTTCCTTTCACCCTGACAGGAATATACATTCTCTGGATTCTTGTTATCACATTTCTGAAGGCTTACCATTTTCCAGCTGTCCTTTTACCTGCGAACATCTGCCTCCAATCAGCTTTCGAAAGTTCTTGCCTAATACCGTCAAAATTGGCCTTTCTCCTATTTAGAACTTCAGCTTTTAGATCTGCTCTATTCTTTTCCATCACTATTTAAAATGAATAGAACTATGGTCGCTGGCCCCAAAGTGCTCCCCCACTGACACATCAGTCACCTGCCCTGCCATGTTCCCGTAATTGCTATGATATCCCAGTACCATGTTCCTAACCATGCCCTGAGTTCATCTGCCTTTCCTGTTAGGCCCCTTGCATTGAAATAAATGCAGTTTAATTTCTTAGTCCTACCTTGTCCCTGACTGTTTGACTCACTTCTGTTCTCAGCTGTACACATCTCAGATCGATCTCTTTCCTCACTATCTCCCTGGGTCCCACCACCCCGCCTTACTAGTTTAAATCATTCCAAGCAGTTCTAGCAAATTTCCCTGCCATTATATTAGTCCCCTTTCAATTTAGGTGCAATCCATCCTTCTTGTACAGGTCACTTTTACCCCAAAAGAGATTCCAATGATCCAAAAATGTGAATCCTTCTCCCATACGCCAGTTCCTCAGCCATGCATTCATCTGCTCTATCCTCCTATTCCTGCCCTCACTAGCTCGTAGCACTGGGAGTAATCCAGATAGTACTATCCTTGAGGACCTTTTTAAATTTCTGCCTAACTCTCTGTAATCTCCCTTCAGAATCTCAACCTTTTCCCCTTCCAATGTCATTGGTTCCAATGTGGACAATGACCTCTTGTTGGCCCCTTTCCCCCATGAGAACATTCTGCAACCTCTCTGAGACATCTTTGATCCTGGCACCAGGGAAACAACACATCATTCTGCTTTTTCTCTGCTGGCCACAGAAACGTCTGTCTGTACCTCTGACTACAGATTTCCCTAACATAATTGATCGCTTGGAAGCCGACGTTCGTCTTGTTGCATTAGAGCCAGTCTCAATACCAGAAACTTGGCTGTTTGTGCTACGTTCCCCTGAGAATCCATCACCTCCTACATTTTCCAAAACAGCATACCTGTTTGAAATGGGTATATCCACAAAAGACTCCTGCCCTACGTGCTGACCTCTCTTACCCTTCCTGGAGTTAACCCATCTATGTAACTGTATCTGAGACTTTCCCCCCTTCCTATAACTGCCATCCATCACATACTGTTGCTGTTGCTAATTCCTCACCGTTTCTATCTATCTCTCCAACCGATCCACTCGACCTGGTAAGATTCGCAACCAACAGCATTTATGGCAGATATAATCTGCAGTAACCCTTAAACTCTCTTTAAACTCCCACATCTGACAAGAAGTACATGTCACTGCAAAGGCTATTTTTGCTCCTTCACAATCTACAGACCCAGAAAATAACACCGTCTTATTCCTCTACAAACACTGTCCCAGGTTAAATTAATAGCTATGGCTTATATTTTAAGTTTAATCAAGAGACTTATCTCCAAAAACTTATAATTAAGAAATAACCCACTATACTCACTACTGCAGCCTTTCTCTTGGATAGACTTAAAACAACAATTCACTTATCTGATTCTGTACTGTGAACTTCGCCCAACAGTTCCTCCAAGATTAGTTTTGAATTTCACTGTTTGTTAATTTTCCCAGATGCACTCCGATGTCCAGCGATACACAAATTCAAACAGCAAAGGCGGTAACTGTGCAGGTTCTCTCTCTCTCTCTCTCTCCTGCACTGTCCTCACCATGTGCTTCCTTTGTCTGCTGTTCTCTCTTGTGAACTGCTGTTGTTTTGACTTTTTTTTCCCAACGTTCCAAAACAATGTAACAGCATATAAAACAGTAATTGCTGCTCCTGGAATTTGAGGAAATCACCTCCAGCACCTAAATACCTCAAAAAAGGAGCAGCTCTTACTGCCAGAAATATTTCCCGTCCTCCATCTTGGATTTATCCCTCTTACCTTCACACTGCTAAGAATCCTGCCTTTAACCCTGTATTCTGCATTCAAATTAGACCTTCCAAAATGAATCACTTCACACCTTTGCATGTTGGACTCCATCTACCAATTATCAGCCCAGTTCTTCATTCTGTCAATGTCCCGTTGTAATCTACAACAGCCCTCCACATTATCCACCACTCCACCAACCTTCATGTCAGCAGCAAACCTGCTAACTTAGCCTTCTACTTCTTCATCCAAGTCATTTATAAAAATCACAAAGAGCAAAGGTGCCTGAACCAATCCCTGCGGAACATCACTGGTCACCAAACTCCAGGCTGAATACTTTCCATCTACTACCACCTATAATGGTACCTATTCCATTTGCAGCCACAAGTCTACCCCTGACTGCCGCTCCCCTGGACTGGCAGTTGCTACTTAGGGTATGTGGTCCCCTTTGTTTGCCATTCGCACTCCTTTCGAGAAGCCATGGGCTCGCAGCAAGAGAGCAATTACCACACTTGAGCAGATCTTGCTATCTTCTCCCGCTCTTATGCAGCTGTCTGACTAGAGATAGAGGGCAGGCGATGGCCACTACCCTGGAGGAAATAGCAAATGCCAAGGCAGCAGCCCTGGACCAGCTTAGTGTAGAGGCAGTTGCCATTCATACCGTCGCCTTGCAGAACAGGGTGGCTTTAAATTACTTGTTAGCCGAAAAGGGGGGCACATGTGCACTCCTTGGCTCCGACTGCTACTTACATCCCCAATTCTGGATTAGTGGTGCTGGAAGAGTACAGCAGTTCAGGCAGCATCGGAGGAGCAGTAAAATTGACCTTTCGGGCAAAAGCCCTTCATAAAACATAGAAAAATACAGCGCAGTACAAGCCCTTCGGCCCTCGATGTTGTGCCGATCCAGGCCCACCTAACCTACACTAGCCCACTTTCCTCCATATGCCTATCCAATGCCCGTTTAAATGCCCATAAAGAGGGAGAGTCCACCACTGTTACTGGCAGGGCATTCCATGAACTCACGACTCGCTGAGTAAAGAATCTACCCCTAACATCTGTCCTATACCTACCACCCCTTAATTTAAAGCTATGCCCCCTCGTAATAGCTGACTCCATACGTGGAAAAAGGTTCTCATTGTCAACCCTATCTAAACAACTAATCATCTTGTACACCTCTATCAAGTCACCCCTAAACCTTCTTTTCTCCAATGAAAACAGCCCCAAGTGCCTCAGCCTTTCCTCATACGATCTTCCTACCAGACCAGGCAACATCCTGGTAAACCTCCTCTGCACTCGTTCCAATGCCTCCACATCCTTCCTATAGTATGGCGACCAAAACTGCACACAATACTCCAGATGCGGCCGCACCAGAGTCTTATACAACTGCAACATGACCTCAGGACTCCGGAACTCAATTCCTCTACCAATAAAAGCCAGTACGCCATACGCCTTCTTCACAGCACTATTTACCTGGGTGGCAACTTTCAGAGATCTGTGTACATGGACACCAAGATCCCTCTGCTCATCCACACTACCAAGTATCCGACCATTAGCCCAGTACTCCATCTTCTTGTTACTCTTACCAAAGTGAATCACTTCACACTTACCTACGTTGAACTCTATTTGCCACCTTTCTGCCCAGCTCTGCAGCTTATCTATATCCCGCTGTAACCTGCCACATCCTTCCTCACTGTCAACACTGTCCACCGACTTTCGTATCATCTGCAAACTTGCTCACCCAACCTTCTAGCCCCTCCTCCAGGTCATTTATAAAAATGACAAACAGCAATGGTCCCAAAACAGATCCTTGCGGAACACCGTTAGTAACTGCACTCCAAGATGAACCTTTACCATCAACTACTACCCTCTGTCTTCTTCCACCCAGCCAATTCCTAATCCAAACCTCTAACGCTCCCTCAATGCCATATCTCCGTATTTTTTGTGGTAGCCTACCATGGGGAACCTTATCAAACGCCTTACTAAAATCCATATACACCACATCTATCGCTTTACCCTCGTCCACCTCCTTAGTCACCTTCTCAAAGAATTCAATAAGGTTTGTGAGGCACGACCTGCCCTTCACAAAACCATGCTGACTATCCTTGATCACATTATTCCTATCCAGATGTTCATAAATCCTATCCCTTACAATTCTCTCTAAGACTTTGCCCACAACAGAAGTGAGACTCACTGGCCCATAGTTACTAGGGTTATCCGTACTCCCCTTCTTGAACAAGGAAACCACATTTGCTATCCTCCAGTCATCTGGCACTATTCCTGTAGACAACGAGGACATAAAAGTCAAGGCCAATGGCTCTGCAATCTCCTCCCTAGCTTCCCAGAGAATCCTAGGATAAATGCCATCAGGCCCAGGGGACTTATCTATTTTCACCCTTTCCAGAATTTCCAACACCTCTTCCCTACATACCTCAAAGCCATCCATTCTAATTAATTGTGACTCAATATTCACATCGGCAACAATGTCCTGTTCCTGAGTGAATACTGACGAAAAGTATTCATTCAGTGTCTCTCCAATCTCTTCAGCTTCCACGCACAACTTCCCACTACTATCCTTGACTGGACCTATTCCTACCCTAGTCATTCTTTTATTCCTGACATACCTATAGAAAGCCTTTGGGTTTTCCCTAATCCTACTGACCGAGGACTTTTCATATCTCCTCGTTGCTGCTCTTAGCTCTCTCTTTAGATCCTTCCTGGCTACCTTATAACTCTCGATCGCCCCAATTGAACCTTCACGCCTCATCTTTACATAGGCCGCCCTCTTCCCTTTAACAAGGGATTCCAATTCCTTATTAAACCACGGCTCCCTCACACGACCCTTTCCTCCCTGCCTGACAGGTACATACTTATCAAGGACACTCAATAGTTGCTCCTTGAACAAGCTCCACATATCGATTGCGCCCTTCCCTTGAAGCCTACTTTTCCAAGCCACGCATCCTAAGTCACACCTCACTGCATCATAATTTCCCTGACCCCAGCTATAACTCTTGCCCTGCAGTGCACACTTATCCCTCTCCATCACAAGAGTAAAAGTCACCGAGTTGTGGTCACTGTCCCCAAAGTGCTCACCTACCTCCAATTCTAACACTTGGCCTGGTTCATTACCCAGAACCAAATCCAGTATGGCCTCACCTCTTGTTGGCCTGTCTACATATTGTGTCAGGAAACCCTCCTGCACACATTGGACAAACACTGACCCATCTAACGTACTCGAGCTATAGCTTTCCCAGTCAATATCTGGAAAGTTAAAGTCCCCCATAACAACCACCTTATTGCTTTCATTCTTCTCCTGAATCATCCTCGCAATTCTTTCTTCTACATCTCTAGGACCATTAGGAGGCCTGTAGAAAACTCCTAACAGGGTGACCTCACCTCTCCTATTTCTAACCTCAGCCCAAACTACCTCAGATGGCAAGTCTTCATCCATCGTCCTTTCCACCGCTGTAATACTATCTTTGACAAGCAATGCCACACCTCCCCCTCTTTTACCCCCACCTCTGACCCTACTAAAACATTTAAACCCTGGAACCTGCAACAGCCATTCCTGTCCCTGTTCTACCCATGTCTCCGTAATAGCCACAACATTGAAATCCCAGGTGCCAACCCACGCTGCAAGTTCACCTACCTTATTTCATATATTTCTCGCATTGAAGTATACACACTTCAAGCCACCTTCGTCTTTACAGGCACCTTCCTTTGAGATTGATGCCATGTTCCTAACCTCCCTACACTCAAGGTCCTGCACCCTAAAGCTACAGTCCAGGTTCCCATGAGTTAGTTTAAACCCCCCCAAAGAGCACTAGCAAACCTCCCCCCAAGGATACTGGTGCCCCTCAGGTTCAGGTGCAGACCATCCTGTTTATAGAGATCCCACCTGCCCCAGAAAGAACCCCAGTTATCCAGATACCGGAATCCATCCCTCCTGTACCATCCCTGTAGCCACGCATTTAACTGTTCTCTCTCCCTATTCTTCGACTCTCTATCACGTGGCACGGGTAACAAACCAGAGACAACAACTCTGTTTGTTCTGGCTCTGAGCTTCCAACCTAGCTCCCTGAATGCCTGCCTAACATCGTCATCCCTCTTCCTACCTATGTCGTTGGTGCCAATGTGGACCACGACTTCGGGCTGCTCCCCCTCCCCCTTAAGGACCTGGAAAACACGATCAGAGACGTCACGTACCCTTGCACCTGGGAGGCAACATACCAAACGTGAGTCTCTCTCGCCCCCGCAAAACCGCCTATCTGTGCCCCGAACTATCGAGTCCCCAATAACTATTGCTCTGCTCTTCTCCATCCTTCCCTTCTGAGCAATGGGGACAGGCTCTGTGCCAGAGGCCTGAACCCCATTGCTTATCCCTGGTCAGTCGTCCCCCAACACATATCCAAAACGGCATACTTGTTCTTGAGAGGAACGGCCGCAGGGGGTCCCTGCACTGGCTGCTTCCTCCCAGTCCCCCTCACTGTCACCCATCTGTCTGTAGTCTTTGGAGTTACTACTTCCCTAAAGCTCCGATCTATGACTCCCTCTGCCTCTTGAATGATCCTAAGTTCATCCAACTCCAGCTCCAGTTCCCTCTCCTGCGCGCCTTTCTTGGGAAAACCTACCCAGGTAAGCTTGCACTACACCAGCTTCCAGGTCCACTCCATGCTTTTAAAAAAAACTTTTACATTTAAACCGTTAAGCAAAAACTTAACCGTGACTACAAAGAGACCCCGCCAAACAGCCCTTACCTGCCCTGCCGAGAGAGTAATCAGGAAGGGCTTTTGCCTGAAACATCGATTTTACTGCTTCTCGGATGCTGCCTGACCTGCTGTGCTCTTCCAGCACCACTAATCCAGAATCTGGTTTCCAGCATCTGCAGTCATTGTTTTTACCTACATCAGTGAGAATGTTACCAACTTCGCTCAACACATTCAACAGGCAGCCTTTATGCTCAGTGAACCCAGCTCCCAATGGGACTTGAGTCCTTCTTGTTAATTTTATACTTCTCTCAGTTATTATTATCGTCATTAAGTGGTGCTGTGTGCACTTCGGCTCACTACTGCTGCCTTCCGTCTCATTGATTTCTCAGTTGGCCAACATTCAGCTTACTGAAAGTCCTGCCATGATGTGGAACCCCATTGAGTCTGACCACTCAGACTCTGAGGCTTGCCCGTCTGATTCCGAGCCTCCCCACCAGTTAATGCCCCTGGCTCTGGCTACATACCCCCTTTTGCTGAAGCACGGGATGTGCTCCTTTGATTGTGAAAAGGAAGGGATTGTGGAAACCATTTCCCTGACCAGATGGAATCATATTAGCTGAATTGTTAAAGTTTACATGAATTATTTTGCTGACATTGCTGCTGTACCTCCCCATCCACAGATAAGTTCCTCCCTAAGGGGTTCCTCTCACTACGGGAGCTCTGTTAGAACAATGCTACTGCAAACAGGATGCTACTAGACCATTCAAATTTGTTTGACTAATTAATGTTGTTCAACTAGTTCATATTGTTAAACTCTCTATTGTGGTTAGACATGCATTGTTATGTAGTAGTAAAAAGTGAGGTCTGCAGATGCTGGAGATCAGAGTTGAAAATGTGTTGCTGGTTAAAGCACAGCAGGTTAGGCAGCATCCAAGGAACAGGAAATTCGACGTTTCGGGCCAGAGCCCTTCATCAGGATTCCTGGTGAAGGGCTCTGGCCTGAAATGTCGAATTTCCTGTTCCTTGGATGCTGCCTAACCTGCTGTGCTTTAACCAGCAACACATTCTCAGCATGCATTGTTATGTAATCAACAATCAGCCATTTGTAACCCTTTATAACCAGTATGAGTCTGTAGTTCAGGGAGGAGGTTATGGTCCATTTGTGCCGACCGGTCAACGACCTCTTCCCACGATATTGTGAATAAACATGTCAATTATTCCAGGCCTGCATACAAAGTTTAATTGACGAAAAGGAGAAATTCTCCAACAGGTCCTTTTTAAATCTTTCGCCTCTCATATTAATTATATCCCTCTAATTTTGAACTCCCCTACCCTTAGGAAAAAGACCTTGGCTACTCATTCTATCTGTGCCCCTTATGATTTTATAAACCTCTTTAAGGTCACCCCTCAGCTTCCAATGCCCCAAGGAAAAGAGTCCCAGCCTATTTAGTTGCTCCCTATTTTGACCCCACAGAAGAAGTAGCAATATATTTCCAACTCAAGAGGGAGTAGCTTGAAGAGAAAGATTCAAGAGGTAGTGTTCCACTGCAGCTGCTGACCCTTTCCTTCCAGATGTTAGTCTTCATGGGTTTCAAAACTGCTGTCGAAGGAGCCATATTGAATTTCTGCAATGATGGTGATGAAGAACCTGTTTTACATTCATTAACATTTCATGAATATTCATTAACACCCAGACCACTATAATACATTCACGATTGCAATCTTAACAGTAATGAATGTTTAAAATCTGATTGAAGATTTGTAGCTCGGGTATCCGTTGTTGTGGTTCTGCTCGCCGAGCTGGAAGTTTTTGCTGCAAACGTTTCGTTCCCTGGCTAGGGAACATCATCAGTGCGGTGGGAGCCTCGTGTGAAGCGCTGCTTTGATGTTTCTTCCGGTATTTATAGTGGTTTGTTCTTGCCGCTTCCGGGTGTCAGTTTCAGCTGCAGTGATTTGTATCTGGGGTCCAGGTCGATGTGTCTGTTGATGGATGTTCTTGCCGTTTCCGGGTGTCAGTTTCAGCTGTAGTGGTTTGTATATGGTGTCCAGGTCAATGTGTCTATTGATGGAGTTTGGGGATGAATGCCATGCTTCTAGGAATTCTCTGGCTGTTCTCTGTCTGGCTTGTCCTATGATAGTGGTGTTTTCCCAGTCAAATTCATGTTGCTGGTTGTCTGAGTGTATGGCTACTAGAGATAGCTGGTCGTGTTGTTTTGTGGCTAGCTGATGTTCGTGGATGCGGATTGTTAGCTGTCTTCCTGTTTGTCCTATATAGTGTTTTGTGCAGTCCTTGCATGGTATTTTGTAAACTACGTTAGTTTGGCTCATGCTGGGTATTGGGTCCTTTGTTCTAGTGAGTTGTTGTCTGAGCGTGGATGTTGGCTTGTGTGCTGTTATGAGTCCTAAGGGTCGCAGTAGTCTGGCTGTCAGTTCTGAGACACTCCTGACGTATGGTAGAGTGGCTAGTCCTTTTGGTTGTGGCATGTCCTCGTTCCGTGGTCTATCTCTTAGGCATCTGGTGATAAAGTTGCGTGGGTGTCCGTTTTTGGCGAATACCTTGTATAGATGTTCCTCTTCCTCTTTTCGTAGTTCTGGTGTACTGCAGTGTGTTGTGGCCCTTTTGAATAGTGTCCTGATGCAGCTTCGTTTGTGTGTGTTGGGGTGGTTACTTTCATATGAAAGTAACCACCCCAACACACACAAACGAAGCTGCATCAGGACACTATTCAAAAGGGCCACAACACACTGCAGTACACCAGAACTACGAAAAGAGGAAGAGGAACATCTATACAAGGTATTCGCCAAAAACGGACACCCACGCAACTTTATCACCAGATGCCTAAGAGATAGACCACGGAACGAGGACATGCCACAACCAAAAGGACTAGCCACTCTACCATACGTCAGGAGTGTCTCAGAACTGACAGCCAGACTACTGCGACCCTTAGGACTCATAACAGCACACAAGCCAACATCCACGCTCAGACAACAACTCACTAGAACAAAGGACCCAATACCCAGCATGAGCCAAACTAACGTAGTTTACAAAATACCATGCAAGGACTGCACAAAACACTATATAGGACAAACAGGAAGACAGCTAACAATCCGCATCCACGAACATCAGCTAGCCACAAAACGACACGACCAGCTATCCCTAGTAGCCATACACTCAGACAACCAGCAACATGAATTTGACTGGGAAAACACCACTATCATAGGACAAGCCAGACAGAGAACAGCCAGAGAATTCCTAGAAGCATGGCATTCATCCCCAAACTCCATCAATAAGACACATTGACCTGGACACCATATACAAACCACTACAGCTGAAACTGACACCCGGAAACGGCAAGAACATCCATCAACAGACACATCGACCTGGACCCCAGATACAAATCACTGCAGCTGAAACTGACACCCGGAAGCGGCAAGAACAAACCAATATAAATACCGGAAGAAACATCAAAGCAGCGCTTCACACGAGGCTCCCACCGCACTGATGATGTTCCCTAGCCAGGGAACGAAACGTTTGCAGCAAAAACTTCCAGCTCGGCGAGCAGAACCACAACAGTAATGAATGTGAAAAGGTGGCTTTCAGAAACCCTATTTTATATATGAAATGTTCAACCTATAAAATGTGGCTTAGAAAGAGTGGACGCTGGGAAATTGTTTCCATCAGGTGGGGATACTCGAACTCATGGGCACAACCTTAGAATTAGAGGGGGGTCAATTTAGAAAGGAAATGAGGAGACATTTCTTTAGCCAGAGAGTCAGTTGGGCCTGTGGAATTCATTGCTACGGAGCACAGTGGAGGCCGGGATGTTAAGTGTCTTCAAGGCAGAGATTGATAAATTCTTAATCTCGCAAGAAGTTAAGGGATAACATGGGTAAGTGGCGTTGAAATGTCCATCAGCTATGATTGAATGGCCGAATGGCCTTACTTCCAATTCCTATTTCTTATGGAATTATAAAACACACTTCTTTCTAGATGTTCGATTGAGTATGTAGTGATGCTGTTTTATGCTTCTCACTGAGGCTTCATCATCAGACAATGATTCAGAACAAGTGTGCCAGACCATTGACGCAAGGTGTAGGTTTATCCT
The DNA here is from genome assembly GCF_020745735.1 of Hemiscyllium ocellatum. Classification (NCBI taxonomy): domain Eukaryota; kingdom Metazoa; phylum Chordata; class Chondrichthyes; order Orectolobiformes; family Hemiscylliidae; genus Hemiscyllium; species Hemiscyllium ocellatum. Next base: position 905,632 of record NC_083404.1, on the reverse strand, counting down.
CAAAGGGCAACCTGTCTGAGGCAAGGAGCCTATTCAAAGGAGGGATAGTATGGTGGAAATGTTATCCAGGGCAGGAAGAGTGCAGTGTAAACTTCAATGCTGCAGCTAAATATAGGATGCTTGGTGATTTTGTCCATGGAATGAAACTAAAGGGCATGGTTCCACAGGTTGGCAGAAGGCTCTTGAGGAAGGGGTGCAGGCGACTGGAATGCTGAAGGGACAATTTGAGTGGCAGAAGCAAGGTAGACAAGGAAATTGCATGTTAACATGAGGAAATGAAAGGTCTCATGGTGTGCGCTTATGAGGCAGCAGATGAAATGGATAAGGGAATAGTGTCAGGTTCAGAGGGGCATACAGAACCTGATGGGTATGGGCATGGGACAGAACAAAAAGATCTACAGAAAAGGTGAGTGGAGTAACATGGCTGCTGGAGGCCAAAATAAACTGTATGACCATTTATGGTGGTTGAGGGGGATTAAATCTATCACAAGGGAAGAATTGAGATTGAGAAGTTAAGGTGCACCATTATCTCTTGTGAAGGCTTAGGAAACATTCAGTCATTGATACTGAACAATAGACACAGGATGAGCTCGTGTATTCCACAAATTCCTAGACACTCACGTATCCAAATGTATGTGAAATGAAACAGAAACCAAGAAACAAAGTGCACTAAAGACTAAACATTGAAATGAGTTGCTCAGAACAGCACAAAGGCTCCCAAGCTCGAGTCTTTTGTAATATTGAGGTCTACCAAGTCAGGTAACACATTGATGTCTAAGCTAAAGGTCAACTTGTACTCAGCAATGAGTGGGATGAGGGAAAGTTCCTTTCAGTTGAAGTCATGGAGAAGCCTTCACTGTGCTAGGTGGCCTGCTCCTTCATCACTTGTGTTCCTGACCCCACCCCAGTAAGTCCTACTTTTCCATCAGTGGAAAATGCCGCACATGTCATCTGGACAGATCAGGATTTTTGGCCATTTTAGCTACTGCTGCTTGGTATAGTGATCCAAGATTGAATTGGGTAAAATAGGCAGTTGTTGTATCTTCCCAAAGACATGTTCTATCGGGCTGTTCTCTGATATGTAAACAATATCAAAAAGGGAATTCACATTATAAATAATGTACTCTGTTGATTATATAAGAAAAATAATCAAAATGAGGCTTACCTTTCAGAATCAAGATTAGATTCCCTACAGTATGGAAACAGGCCATTTGGCCCAACAAGTCCACACCGACCATCTGAAGAGTAACCCACCCGAACCAATTCCCCTATCCTATATTTGCCCCAACTAATACACCTAGCACTCTGGCCAATTCACCTGACCCACTCATCTTTGGACTATGGGAGGAAACCGAAGCATCCAGAGGAAACCCATGCAGACACAGGGAGAATGTGCAAATTCCACACAGACAGTCACCTGAGGCAGGAATCGAACCCAGGCCCCTGGCGTTGTAAGGCAGCAGTGCTAGCTACTGTGCACCCACTTTTTTTTATGCATATTGAACTGCAAGTAACCTGAAGAATGTTGAAGTTATGTGTTCTTCACATAAACCAGAAGATTTTCAAAAACATTTTAAATAAATCCAGAATCTCTTTGGTTGGAAGGAGGAACCTGAAGTGGTTTAGTGTGACAGACTAAAATGCTTTAAATGTACCACATTAATGTCTTACAGTACAAGTCTGAAAAAGTAGCGAAATAGGACGTCATTCACTAAGCAGGCCATGATTTTATTTGTGCAAGTTTTGCTATCGTTGAAAAAGAACATGTTTGATGAGGGTGAAAATATGTGTGCAAACTTAGATTACCCCCAGTTGTTACTGCGTTCAATGCAAGAAAGAGGCAGTAAAGGCCCTTCAGCCCTCAATGTTGTGCCGATCTGTGGAACCAATCTGAAACCCATCTATCCTACACTATTCTATTTTCATTCAGACATTTACCTAATGACCATTTAAATGCCCTTAAAGTTTGTGAGTCTACTACTATGCAGGCAATGGTTTCTACACCCCTACTACTCTCTGAGTAAAGAAACTACCTCTGACACCTGTCCTATATCTATAACTTAAAGTTATGTCCTATCGTTCTAGCAATCACCATCCGAGGAAAAAGGCTCTCACTGTCCACCCTATCTAACTCTCTGATTATCTTATATGTCTCAATTAAGTCACCTCTCAACTTTTTCTCTCCAGTGAAAACAGCCTCAAGTCCCTCAGTTTTTCCTCCTAAGACCTTCCCTCCATACCAGGCAACATCCTAATAAATCTCCTCTGAACCTTTTCCAAAGCTTCCACATCCTTCCTATAATGCAGTGACCAGAACAGTGTGCAATACACCAAGTGCGGTCACACCAGAGTTTTGTACAGCTGCAGCGTGACCTTGTGGCTCCGAAACTCAATCCCTCCACCAATAAGAGGTAACACACTATATGCCTTCTTAACAGCTGTATTAACCTGGGTAACAACTTTCAGGGATCTATGTACATGGACCCCAAGATCTCTCTGCTCATTTACACTGCCAAGAATCATAGCATTAACCCAGTATTCTTTATTCCTGTTGCTCCTTCCAAAGTGAATCCCCTCACGCTTTTCCACATTAAACTCCATTTGCCACCTCTCAGCTTAGCTCTGCGGCTTATCTATGTCATTCTGTAACCTGCAACATCCTTCAGCACGATCCACAGCTCCACCAACCTTTGTATCATCTGAAAATATACTTACCCATTCTTCTATGCCCTCACCGAGGTCATTTATAAAAATGACAAAACAGCAGTGGCCCCTTCATAAACAGATCCTTGCGGTACACCACCAGCAACTGAACTCCAGGATGAACATTTCCCATCAACCACAACCCTCTGTCTTCTTCTACTCGCCAATTTCTGACCCAAACCACTAAATCACCCTCAATCCCATGCCTCTGCATTTTGTGCAATAGCCTACTATGGGGAACCACTTTACCCTCATCAAACTGTTTGGTCACCTTCTCAAAGAGCTCAATAAAGTTTGTGAGGCATGACCTACTTTTCACAAAATCGTGTTGACTATCCCTAATCAACTTATTCCTCTCAAGTTAATAATAAATCCTATATCTTATAACCTTTTGCAACATTTTACTGATAACCGAAGCAAAGCTCACTAGTCTATAATTACCAGAGCGTCTCTACTCCCCTTCTTGAACAAGGAGACAACATTTGCTATCGTCCAGTCTTCTGGCACTATTCCTGTTGACAATGACAACATGAAGATCAATGCCAAAGGCTCTGCATTGTCCTCCTGGTTTCCCAGAGAATCCTAGGATAAATCCCATCTGGCCCAGGGGACTTAACTATTTTCACACTTCCCAGAATTGCTAACACCTCCACCTTGTAAATGTCAGCCCTGCCTATTCTAGTAGTCTGTTGCTCGGTATTCTCCTCAACAACATTGTTTTTTTCCCAGTGTGAATACTGACAAAAAATATTCGTTTAGTGCTTCCTCTTTTTGTAGCTAAAGAGTGATAAAAATGTGGAAGTTATAATCACGGGATTGTGCGAGTTTGTAGTTTGTAAGCCTACCATGGGGAACCTTACTAAAACCCATGTACACTACATCCACTGATCTACCCTCATCCACATGCTTGGTCACCTCCTCAAAGAATTCAATAAGACTTGTAAGGCAAGACCTACCCCTCACAAATCCGTGCTGGCTGTCCCTAATCAAGCAGTGTCTTTCCAGATACTCATAAATCCTATCCCTCAGTACACTTTCCACTACTTTGCCTACCACCGAAGTAAGACTAACTGGCCTGTAATTCCCGGGTTTATCCCTATTCCTTTTTTTGAACAGAGGCACAACATTCGCCACTCTCCAGTCCCCTGGTACCACCCCCGTTGACAGTGAAGACGAAAAGATCATTGCCAACGGCTCTGCAATTTCCTCTCTTGCTTCCCACATAATCCTAGGATATATCCCGTCAGGCCCGGGGGACTTGTCTATCCTCAAGTTTTTCAAAATGCCCAACACATCTTCCTTCCTAACAAGTATCTCTTCTAGCTTACCAGTCTGTTTCATACTCTCCTCTTCAACAATACAGTCCCTCTCATTTGTAAAGAGAAGAAAAGAAAAGCTTAAGCTAGGACAAATGTTCGGCACAACATCGTGGGCCGAAGGGCTTGTTCTGTGCTGTATTGCTCTATGTTCTATATTCTAAGAACACTTTGTGCACAGCAACAGGCACCCACCTCATGGATTGGCCAGGCTGCATCTCTGGGCTGCTCACTCACTCTCTTAGCATTCTGTCACTTAGCACTAATTGCATGCTCACCGTATTCCTGTCATGCCTTTTCTTGCCTTGCCTTGTTTTGCCATGTCATGCCAAGCTTTTTAGTGCATTGGCCCTCACACAGAAATTGCAGGCTCACATGAAGGCATTCAACTTGTGTTTAACAGCATTCTCCATCAAGGCAGCAGACACATTGTCATCTGTCACCATACCATGTCAATCTCACACTTGTACCACATGACTGCAGTTTAGGCGGCAAACACACTGCACGTGCTGCAAGCAAACAGCAATGCCTCAGAGTCTAAGGAGAGTTGTACATAGAGTCATACATCACAGAAACAAACCCTTGGTCCAACCTGTCCAGTATTTGTCCCATATCCCCCTGAACCATGCCTATTCATATACTCTTCCCAAGGTGCTCTTTAAAATTATCATTGTACCCACTTCCTCTGGCAGCTCAGTCCATACAAGCATCACCCTCTGTGTGAAAACATTACCCCTCAGGGGTCCTTTTTATATTTTCCCATCTTCTCTTAAACCTAGGCCCTCGAGTTAGTTACAGTGTGGAAACAGGCCCTTCGGCCCAACAAGTCCACACCAAACCTCTGAAGAGCAATCCACCCAGACCCATTCCCCTACACCTAACACTACGGGCAATTTTAGCATGGCCAATTCACCTAACCTGCATATCTTTGGACTGTGGGAGGAAACTGGAGCACCCGGAGGAAACCCACGCAGACATGGGGAGAGTGTGCAAATTCCACACAGACAGTTGCCCAAGGTGGGAATTGAACCCGGGTCTCTGGCACTGTGAGGCAACAGTGCTAACCACTGTGCCACCAAGCCGCCCACTAGTTTTGGACTCCCCCACCAGGGGAAAATGACCTTAACTATTCAACTCATGATTTTAAAAAAACTTTATGAAGTCACCCCTCAGTGTCTGACACTCCAGGGAAGAAAGTCCCAGTCTTTTCCTTCAGCTCAAACCCTCCAGTGCCTTCCTGACACAGAATGTCAAAGGCAGCCTCTGAGGTCAATACAGGGGCTTGGCAAAGTCAGGTATTCAGTTGGGGTGCTCACAGTCCACAGGTCAATACCTTTGCAGTCTGGAAGTGTGTCAACATAAGCCCTGCATAACCAGTGGAACCTGTCCGGGGAATCATGAGATCAGAGGCATCAGTGAAGGGTCTGGGCACTACTTATTTGGGGGAACTGTCCAGCTGTCGTTCAAAACAGTGAACAATGGTTATTTTGGGGCATTCATTTACTAAGTAAAGGGGATGTGCCTTTTCAGGAGCCCAGCGTTGTAGAAGGAAAGTTGGGGAGTGTAGTCTTGGGTATGAGGTCTGAGAACTAGAATGAAAAGCGATGGATAATTGTGAAGGGGCAATATGTTAATGAGGGAGGCAATAGAGCATTGTCATCAAATAGCAAGCAAAACATAATCAAGTTGAGAGTAGTGTTTGAAAGTAGAAAACTGAAGTCACTGACTACAATGTTAGATTTAGCTAAGGCTGACTTTAATGACATGAGATGGAGATATTCCACAGCAAAACTGAGTAAATCTACCAATGTTTAAAACAACTGAAGATCAGTGGAGGATGTTTAAGGAAACATTTATAGCAATAAAGAACCAGTTTATACTCCTGAGAGGGAAAGACTACACTTCACAGAAAAAAAAACAGCCATGGTCAACTAAAGAGATAAGGGACAGCATAAAATTAAGTTGTAGAACATAGAACAGTACAGCAGAGAAAAGGCCCTTCAGCCCATGATGTTGTGCCGACCATTGATCCTCATGTAAGGTAAACCTCACGTACGAATCCTCAAATTTCTGTGACCATATGCATGCCCAGTAGTCTCTTAAATGTCCCCAATGACCTTGCTTCCACAACTGCTGTTGGCAACGCATTCCATGCTCTCACAACCCTCTCTGTGTAAAGAACCCGCCTCTGACATCCCCTCTATACTTTCCGCCAAACAGCTTAATACTATGACCCCTCGTATTAACAATTTCTGCCCTGGGAAAAAGTCTCTGGCTATCAACTCTATCAATGCCTCTCATTATCTTGTACATCTCAATTAGGTCCCCTCTCTTCCTTCTTTTTTCCAATGAAAAAAGTCTGAGCTCAGTCAACCTCTCTTTGTAAGATAAGCCCTCCATTCCAGGCAGCATCCTGGTAAACCTCCTCTGAACCCTCTCCAAAACATTCACATCTTTCCTATAATAGGGCGACCAGAATGGGACGCAGTATTCCAAGTGCGGTCTAACCAAAGTTTTATAGAGCTGCAACAAGATCTCACGGCTCTTAAACTCAATACCCCTGTTAATGAAAGCCAAAACACCATATGCTTTCTTAACAACCCCGTCCACTTGGGTGGCCATTTTAAGGGAACTATGTACCTGCATCCCAAGATCCCGCTGTTCCTCCACAGTTGTATGTAGATTATGAAGGGCATGGAAAGGGTGTAATAGAAAGCAGCTGTTGCTCTTAGTTGAAAGGTTAATAACCAGAGGGCTTAATTTTAAGTAAATGGCAGGAGGTTTAGAAGGGATTAGAGGAAACATTCTTTTCATTCAGATGGCCATGGGGGTTTGGATTGCATGGCCTGGAAGGGTAGTTGAGTCAAGTAATCTCACAAACTTTAAAAAGTACTTGGATGAGCAATTGAAGTGTCAAAACATTCAAGGCCACGTGACAAGAAAATGGGCCTAGTGTAGGGAGTAGTATACTTTTGGCTGTATAGATTTGATGGGTTGAAGGCCTTTCCTGTACTGTATGATTCTATAAAAGAAAGTGTTTACAAACATACAAAAAATACAAATCCTGCTGAATAGGAAATATGTAAAGACCAGCAAAGGGCCACAAAGCAGTTTATAAGAGTTAGTAAAGGAATTATGAAAGGAAACTTGCAAGGAACATTAGAATTTAAAAAAAAATTTTTTTTGAGTGGGAGCAACGGCTGAGTATAAACAAACCCGGAAGACAATAGACAATAGGTGCAGGAGTAGGCCATTCAGCCCTTCGAGCCTGCACCACCATTCAATATTATCATGGCTGATCATTCCTAATTAGCACCCTCTTCCTGCCTTATCTCCATAACCCTTGATTCCACTATCTTTGAGAGCTCTATCCAACTCTTTCTTAAATGAATCCAGAGACTGGGCCTCCACTGCCCTCTGGGGCAGAGCATTCCACACAGCCACCACGCTCTGGGAGAAGAAGTTTCTCCTCATCTCTGTCCTAAATGGTCTACCCTGTATTTTTAAGCTGTGTCCTCTGGTTCGGCACTCACCCATCAGCGGAAACACGTTTCCTGCCTCCAAAGTGTCCAATCCTTTAATAATCTTATGTCTCAATCAAATCCCCTCTCAGCCTTCTCAACTCAAGGGTATACAAGCCCAGTCGCTCCAGTCTTTCAGCGTAAGGTAGTCCCGCCATTCCAGGAATTGACCTCGTGAACCTACGCTGCACTCCCTCAATAGCCAGAATGTCTTTCCTCAAATTTGGAGATCAGAACTGCACACAGTACTCCAGGTGTGGTCTCATCAGGGCCCTGTACAGCTGCAGAAGCACCTCTTTGCTTCTATATTCAATTCCTCTTGTTATGTATGCTAGGCCAGCATGCTATTAGCCTTCTTTACTACCTGCTGTACCTGCATGCTTGCCTTCATTGACTGGTGTACAAGAACACCTAGATCTCTCTGTATTGCCCCTTTACCTAAATTGATTCCATTGAGATAGTAATCTGCCTTCCTGTTCTTGCCACCAAAGTGGATAACCATACATTTATCCACATTTAACTGCATCTGCCATGCATCTGCCCACTCACCAGGTCACCCTGTAATCTCCTAACATCCTCATCACATTTCACCCTGCCACCCAGCTTTGTATCATCAGCAAATTTGCTAATGTTATTGTTGATACCATCTTCTATATCATTAATATATATTGTAAAAAGCTGCGGTCCCAGCACAGATCCCTGCGGTACCCCACTGGACATTGCCTGCTATTCCGAAATGGAGCCGTTTATCACTACCTTTTGTTTCCTAGCAGCCAACCAACTTTCAATCCAATCTAGTACTTTGCCCCCAATGCCATGCGCCCTAATTTTACTCACTAACCTCCTATGTGGGACTTTATCAAAAGCTTTCTGAAAGTCCAGGTACACTACATCTACTGGATCTCCCTCATCCATCTTCAGACTTACACCTTCAAAAAATTCAAGAAGATTAGTCAAGCATGATTTCCCCTTCATAAATCCATGCTGACTCTGTCCTATCCTGCTACTACTATCCAGATGTGCCGTAATTTCATCCTTTATAATTGATCCAGCATCTTTCCCACCACTGAGGTCAGACTAACTGGTCTATAATTTCCTGATTTCTCTCTCCCACCTTTCTTAAAAAGTGGTATAACATTAGCCACCCTCCAATCCTCAGGAACCGACCCCGAATCTATCGAACTCTGGAAAATAATCACCAACGCATCCACGATTTCCCGAGCCACCTCCTTCAGTACCCTGGGATGTAGACCATCAGGCCCTGGGGACTTATCAACCTTCAGACCTAACAGTCTCTCCAACACCAAATTCTGGCAAATACAGATTCCCTTAAGTTCAGGTCCTTCAGTCACTGTTACCTCAGGGAGATTGCTTGTGTCTTCCCCAGTGAACACAGATCTGAAGTACCCATTTCATTCTTCTGCCATTTCTTTGTTCCCTGTAATATATTCCCCTGTTTCTGTCTTCAAGGGCCCAATTTTCGTCCTAACCATTTTTTTGCCTTGCACATACTTGAAAAAGCTTTTACTATCCTCCTTTATATTATTGGCCAGTTTACCTTCTGTATCTCATTTTTCCTCTGCGTATTTCCTTCTTAGTAATCCTCTGTTGCTCTTTAAAAGCTTCCCAGTCCTCAGTTTTCCCACTTATCTTTGCTATATTATACTTTTTCTCTTTTAACTTTGTATGTTTCTTAACTTCCCTCGTCAGCCACGGCCGCCCATGCCTCCTCCTACAGCTAAGGTAAGACAGTTTGTTTTAAAATTACTTACCGGTAGCGGGCAGCGGTGTTTTTTCTTTCTCTCTTCACAGAAAAAGCGGGAGAAGGAGGGGCAAGTGACGATGACCAGAGGGGCAGCCGGGAAGGAAATCAGTGAGTATAAATACTCACCCTTCGACGGCAACAGTCATTTTGAGTATATAAATCAGGAAGGCAGCTAAACCCGAGACTCTACACCTGTAGTATCTCCCACCCACCCTCCTGCTCTAACCTCCTTAACTACTCTGGTTTTTTAAAGTAAGGATTTTCTATTTCTTTACCAGTGACTGGTTAAAAATTTACTTTTTTTGTATATCTATTAATTCTTTTTTAAGAAAAGACTATAGCAGAGAGGTATCAGAAAGTATTTTAACTCAAACCCTGTACAAAGTAATAAAGTAATTAACTAAGCAGAGATGGCTGGTCAGGTGATGTGCTGTAGCTGTATGATGTGGGAGTGGGCTGATCCCATTGTGAATGGCAGTGACCACATCTGCAGCAAGTGTTGGTTGCGGGAAGAACTCCAGATCAGAGTTGATGATCTGGAATCTGAGCTTCAAACACTGCGGCGCATCCGGGAGGGTGAGAGTTACCTGGACACTTTGTTTCAGGAGGCAATCACACCTGGGAGATTAAGTAATTCAATTCAGCTAGTGATCAGGAACATCAGAGTGTGACTGTAAGTGAGGCAGGTAGGGGGAACCTGAGTTCAAGAGTGTAGGAGCCTCAGCCCTTGACCTTTTCCAATAGGTATGAGATTCTTGCTCCCTGTGCAGATGAGGTAAAGGGCTCTAGACAGGATGAGCCAGCTGACCATGGCACCATGGTGCAGAAGGCCATTCAAGAGGGGGGAGCTAATAGACAAGTAGTGGTTTTCGGGGATTGTATGATTATGGGGACAGATAGTATCCTTTGCAAGCCGGATCGGGAGTCTCGCATGGTGTGTTGCCTGCCCAGTGCCAGGGTGCGGGACATCTCCGACCGGCTTGAAAGGATATTGGAGCGGGAGGGGGAGGATTCAGTTGTTGTGGTCCACGTTGGTACTAACAACATAGGCAAGACTAGGGTGGAGGACCTGTTTGGGGATTACGAAACACTAGGAAGAAAATTGAAGTTGAGGTCCTCAAGGCTCATAATCTCCGGATTACTGCCCGAGCCACGTGCCAATTGGCATAGGGATAAGAAAATTAGGGAAGTAAACACGTGGCTAAGGGATTGTTGTGGGAAAGAGGGATTCCACTTCATGGGGCATTGGCATCAGTTTTGGAACCAGGGGGATCTGTACCGTTGGGACAGTCTCCACCTGAACCGATCAGGTACCAATGTTCTAGCGAAGAGCATAAATAGGGTGGTCAGTAGGACTTTAAACTTCTGAGTTGGGGGGAAGGGAAAGTGAAAGCGACAGGGAGTATGGCGTTAAATGGAAAGATAAGCAACTGGCTAGCATATGAGCAGGCAGATTTAAACTCGAGACAGACTGGGAATGCAGCAAAACGGAAGGATAACTCAGGACATCTTATGACTTCCAATATCTGTAATGATAAAGTTAGCATTAAGGCACTTTACCTGAATGCTCATAGCATTCATAACAAAGCTGATGAACTGATGGCACAGATCATAGTGAATGATTATGATGTGGTAGGCATCACAGAGACGTGGTTGCAGGGGGGTCAGGACTAGCAGTTAAACCTCCAAGGATTTTCAACTTATCGAAAAGACAGGGAGGTGGGCAGAGGGGGTGGGGTTGCCTTGTTAGTTAAGAACAAAATTAAATCTATGGCACTGAACGACATAGCGTCGGATGATGTGGAGTCTGTGTGGGTGGAATTGAGGAACCACAAAGGCAAAAAAACTATAATGGGAGTTATGTACAGACCTCCTAACAGTGGTCAGGATCAGGGACGCAACATGTACCGGGAAATAGAGAAGGCATGTCAGAAAGGCAAGGTCACATTGATCATGGGAGACTTCAATATGCAGGTGGACTGGGTAAATAATGTTGCCAGTGGATCCAAAGAAAGGGAATTCATGGAATGCTTACAGGATGGCTTTTTGGAACAGCTTGTCATGGAGCCCACAAGGGAGCAGGCTATTCTGGACCTAGTGCTATGTAATAAACCAGACTTTATAAAAGATCTTAAAGTAAGGGAACACTTAGGAAGCAGAGATCATAATATGGTAGAGTTCAGTCTGCAGTTTGAAAGAGAGAAGGCAAAATCGGATGTAATGGTGTTACAGTTAAATAAAGGTAATTATGAGGGCATGAGAGAGGAACTGACAAAAATAGACCGGAAGCAGAGCCTAGCGGGGAAGACAGTAGAGCAAAAATGGCAGGAGTTTGTGGGTATAATTGAGGACACTGTACAGAGGTTCATCCCCAAGAAAAGAAAGATTATCCGGGGAGGGATTAGACAGCCATGGCTGACAAAGGAAGTCAGAAAATGTATTAAAGAAAAAGAGAGATCTTATAAAGTGGCCACGAGCAGTGGGTAATCAGAAGATTGGGAAGGCTACAAAAACAAATAGAGGATAACAAAGAGAGAAATAAGGAAGGAGAGGATCAAATATGAAGGTAGGCTAGCCAGTAATATTAGAGGAGAAAGTGAGGTCTACAGATGCTGGAGATCAGAACTGAAAATGTGTTGCTGGTAAAGCACAGCAGGTCAGGCAGCATCCAAGGAACAGGAAATTCGACGTTTCGGGCATAACGTCGAAAAGCCAGTAATATTAGAAATGATCGTAAAAGTTTCTTTTAATACATAAGAAACAAACAACAGGCAAAAGTAGACATTGGGCCACTTCAAACTGATGCTGGAAGCCTAGTGATGGGAGATAAGGAAATAGCAGGAGAACTTAACAAGTACTTTGCGTCAGTCTTCACAGTGGAAGACATGAGTAATATCCCAACAATGTAAGAGAGTCAGGGGGCTGAGTTGTGTATGGTTGCCATTGCAAAAGAGAAAGTGCTAGAAAAGCTAAAAGGTCTTAAAATTGATAAATCTCCTTGCCCTGATGGGATACACCCTAGAGTTCTGAGAGAGGTGGCTGAGGAAATAGCTGAGGCATTGGTTGAGATCTTTCAAACGTCAGGGAAAGTCCCGGATGATTGGAAGATCACTGTTGTAACCCCTTGTTCAAGAAAGGATCAAGACAAAAGATGGAAAATTATAGGCCAATTAGCCTAACCTCGGTTGTTGGTAAAATTCTAGAATCCAACATTAAGGATGAGGTTTTAAATTCTTGGAAGAGCAGAGTCTGATTAGAACAAGTCAACATGGATTTAGTAAGGGGAAGTCATGCTTGACAAACCTGTTGGAATTCTTTGAAGAGGTGACAAGTAGGTTAGACCAGGGAAACCCAGTGGATGTGGTCTATCTAGACTTCCAAAAGGCCTTTGATAAGCAGCCACATGGGAGGCTGCTGAGCAAGGTGAGGGCCCATGGTGTTCGAGGTGAGCTACTGGAATGGATTGAGGATTGGCTGTCTGACAGAGAGTTGGGATAAAAAGTTCTTTTTCGGAATGGCAGCCGGTGACAAGTGGTGCCCTGCAGGGTTCAGTGTTAGGGCCACAGCTGTTCACATTCTATATTAATGATCTGGATGAGGGGACTGGGGGCATTCTAGCGAAGTTTGCCGATGATACAAAGTTAGATGGACAGGCAGGTAGTACTGAGGAAGTGGGGAGGCTGCAGAAGGATCTAGACAGTTTGGGAGAGTGGTCCAGGAAATGGCTGATGGAATTCAATGTGAGCAAATGCAAGGACCAGCACTTTGGAAAAAAGAATACAAGCATGGACTACTTTCTAAACGGTGAGAAAATTCATAAAGCCAAAATACAAAGGGATCTGGGAGTGCTAGTCGAGGATGCTCTAAAGGTAAACATGCAGGTTGAGTCCGTGATTAAGAAAGCGAATGCAATGTTGTCACTTATCTCAAGAGGGTTGGAATATAAAAGCACGGTTGTGCTACTGAGACTTTATAAAGCTCTAGTTAGGCCCCATTTGGAGTACTGTGTCCAGTTTTGGTCCCCACACCTCAGGAAGGACATACTGGCACTGCAACGTGTCCAGCGGAGATTCACACGGATTATCCCTGGAATGGTAGGTCTAACATACGAGGAACGGCTGAGGATCCTGGGATTGTATTCATTGGCGTTTAGAAGATTGAGGGGAGACTTAATAGAAACTTACAAGATAATACATGGCTTGGAAAGGGTGGACGCTAGGAAATTGTTTCCGTTAGGCGAGGAGACTAGGACCCGTGACACAGCCTTAGAATTAGAGAGGGACAATTCAGAACAGAAATGCGGAGACATTTCTTCAGCCAGAGGGTGGTGGGCCTGTGGAATTCATTGCCGCAGAGTGCAGTGGAGGCCGGGACGCTAAATGTCTTCAAGGCAGAGATTGATAGATTCTTGATGTCACGAGGAATTAAGGGCTACGGGGAGAATGCGGGTAAGTGGAGTTAAAATGCCCATCAGCCATGATTGAATAGCAGAGTGGACTCGATGGGTCAAACGGCCCTACTTTCACTCCTATGTCTTATGGTCGTATGGTCTAATCAATAAATAGACATGTTATAGTTACATAAAGGGAAGGTATCTGTATATGGTCTGGAGCAATGTTGACCCATGAATGACTGAAAGTGGAGATAATATCAATGGGGAAATGGCAGACATGTTGAATAATTATTTTGCCTCAGTATTTCTCGCAGGAAAGGAGAATAGTCTCCTGGAAATCCCACAAAAATTGGTGGATTGGGGACAGGGGCAAAATAAAACTAAGATCAGTAAAACAAAGATAATGAGGAAATTAATGGAACTAACGTTACAAAAGCCCAGGACCTGACTGTTTCCATTCAGGGCTGAAACAGGAAGTTGGGGAGCACATTGTAGATGTCCTGACTACAGTCTTCCAGAGTTCCTTAGATTCAGGTGTCGTCTCTCTGGATTAGAAGATTGTTCATGTCACTTTGCTTTTTAACAAGGAATAAAAATGAAAACCAGGGAATTATAAGCCAGTTAACCTAACATCTGTGATGGGGAAATTGTTGGAGTTTTCAAGGTAATCAATAGGAAAAGACAGGATAGAGAAATATAAACTAATTCCACTGATTGGAGATTCTAGAACTCGAGGGTGTTGTCTAAAAGTTAGGGCTAGACCATTGAGGAGAGCGTTTTGGAAGCATTTCTATACACGATGGGTGGTAGATGTTTGGAACTCTCTTTCATCAATGGCCATGGATGCTGGATCAGTTGTTAATTTTATATCTGAGATATGGAGATGGGCCACAGATCAGCCATGATCTCACTAAATGGTGGTGCAGACTCAAGGAGCTGAATGGCATATTTCTGTTTGTATGTAGGAAAGGGGTCATGTGGGGAGTGGAGTGGTCCTCAACAGTGAACAGCAAACTGGCTGCTGGGAGGTGGCACACAGGCAGTGTATTACCCACCTGACATGTTCACCTCATATTGACTGGAGCTGGAAGGGAAAGGTGCACAGCTGCAGACTGAAGTAGATAACTGTCCAAAGAGCAGTCACTGTTGCTTTCCATTGTGCTATAAATCCACAGATATGATGTGGAAATGAAAACAGCTGTGACTACACCTGGAGTGTGAGGTAAGTGCATCATTCTGTGAGGGAGGCAATTTCCAGTGATGTGAAGCCCTTCAACAGGCAATGCCATTACACACACAACCCATGCATTGGAGGAAACACACATTCAGGCACAGAATCCCTAGCGAACCTTTTGCATTGATCTGGTATGTGCAGTGCACCTCCCCGCTCCAATCATTGTTCACCTTTAATGCAGAGTCAAAACCGAATGCCACTAAGGGCTATGATGCAGCAGCAATGTCGGTGCAGTTGGAGACATGGAATCTGGTTGCCAAGGGTTGTAGTGACCTGTGAGTCAGCCATTGTCTACAGCTTCTCTGTTCACACTTTGATCTATGGAATATCATACAGGGAAAAGATAGGTGGCTTCATTGACTGACAGTTGCTTTTATTACTATACTGAGAATCGAACAAATAAACTACATTAAACAATATGCATATATTTACAAACACGAACAATGAAATATCACTCATGCCACCAAGGGTCCTGAAATGTTTTTCTTCTTCCTTTCTCTCTCTCTCACTACATCTCTGTTCAGTGCCAGCTTGTACAGCTGAGGTGAAGGGCACCTTCTGTACATTGGAACCGATTTATTTTGGAGAACTGATTGGGTAATCCCAGAGTGGATTTTTGTCACAAAAACACAGGCATCTTGAATATGACCTGGCCAGATGTGGGTCCTCCTCAGCCTGGACTCCCATAGCGGCAGGTGGAAGGCCTGGCCATCTCTCAAGTGTCCTGGGAGAAGATTGCTGCAGAGCCTGTGAGTGGTAACCTCTCCAGCTGAGTACCTATTGGCTCTGCTTTGTCTCTTTATGAGGATGCCCCAGCGAGGCTTACAATACTTTTCCTACAGAAGGATAGGCAGGCACCTTGTGATGGTGGGGCGCACTAAACACCGAAGAGATGGATATGTCATTGTACGTATGGCACCATGCTGTACCAACATGACATCCGCAGCATTGCCAGTAGTTTACACAGCACACACTCTGCATGTGTTTTAAGCTTATGTGTAAAATCCAAATGAGAGCAGGTCCATAGTGGAGGGATATGGGACTATGGTCAGTCACTGGCTGAAGTCACAGTCAGTCAAGTGCTTTGTCTGATCCCAGTCCGGACCATTAGCCATTCTCAGTCAAGCTTTTAGTCCTACCAAGTTATATAGATCCATGTTCTTGCAAATGTAGATGATCAGTCCTACAACTTCAGTGCAACAGTTTTGGGGATTACAGTCAGTGTACTGTGGAAACATCAGACTGGGGGATGGGCCATGATTAGTTGGAACCGCTCTATCAAGTCAGTCCTAGGGATGTGCCATGGCCAGTCATGAGGGCTTGGTTAACAGTGCTCAGGGGGTTTATCAGGAGGCTGTCCACGCTGACCTGGGGAAAGCAAGTAGCTCAAGTGGAGAGATGAACTTCAACGTATTGTGTGTGATGGAATTGTGACAGTGATGGGTAGCAATTGAATACAATAGCACAAGACTTCACAATGAGTAGGAGGACACTGAGAGCTCTGGGCATTCTCAGGCATTTAGGAGGGTTCAATCAGATTATGATAGCTCTGGTCACTACATGAGGAGAGTGTATGATGGACAATGGGATGGGAATTTCCAAAATCATGGGCTCTCTTGCTCCCCTGCTTTCTGAGTCCCAGCTGGCACCACCCTTTTTCACTAAGAGGAAGGGGGAACCTGGAGTGATGCCTCAGTGTCTCATTCCCCTCTCAATTTGCCATTATTGCTAAGCTTATATCCTTAAATCAATAGAGTATACTTTCATACACATATCCAGCAGATACTGAACATTCTTCTGCACATGGCTGTTATTAATGGTCACCAACTTATTCATGGAGGCAACCAAATGCATACCAGAGCCAGGATTGTGCTGGTAAAAGAACATAGAAAAGTACAACACAGAACAGGCCCTTAGACCCACGATGTTGTGCCAAGACTTAATCCTAATGTAAAATATAGTAACTTAACCTACGCACCCCTCAACTCACTGCTATCCATGTGCATTTCTAGCAATCACTTAAATGTCCCCAATGACTTCGCTTCCACCATCTCAGCTGGCAACACATGCTATCACAACTTTCTGCATAAAAACCCTATCTCTGATGTCTCCTTCATAGCTTCCTCCCAGATGTTCACAGGTAAAGGGACAGCTGGAAAATGGGAAGCTTCAGAAATGAGATAACAAGAATAAAGAAAAAGTATATTCCTGTCAGGGTGAAAGGGAAGGCTGGTAGGTGTAGGGAATGCTGGATGACTAAAGAAATCGAGGGTTTGGTTAAGAAAAAGAAGGAAGCATATGTCAGGTATAGACAGGATAGATCGAGTGAATCCTTAGAAGAGAATAAAGGCAGTAGGAGTATACTTAAGAGGGAAATCAGGAGGATAAAGGGGACATGAGATAGCTTTGGCAAATAGAGTTAAGGAGAATCCAAAAGGTTTTTACAAATACATTAAGGACAAAAGGATAACTAGGGAGAGAATAGGGCCCCTCAAAGATCAGCAAGGTGGCCTTTGTGTGGAGCCACAGAAAATGGGGGAGATACTAAATGAGTATTTTGCATCAGTATTTACTGAGGAAAAGAAATGGAAGATATAGACTGTAGGGAAATAGATGGTGACATCTTGCAAAATGTCCATATTACAGAGGAGGAGGTGCTGGATGTCTTGAAACGGTTAAAGGTGGATAACTCCTTAGGACCTGATCAGGTGTACCCGAGAACTCTGTGGAAAGCTAGAGAAGTGATTGCTGGGCCTCTTGTGGAGATATTTGTATCATCGATAGTCACAGGTGAGGTGCCGGAAGACTGGAGGTTGGCAAACGTGGTGCCACTGTTTAAGAAGGGCGGTAAAGACAAGCCAGGGAACTATAGACCAGTGAGCCTGACCTCGGTGGTGGGCAAGTTGTTGGAGGGAATCCTGAGGGACAGGATATACATGTATTTGGAAAGGCAAGGACTGATTCGGGATAGTCAACATGGCTTTGTACGTGGGAAATCATGTCTCACAAACTTGATTGAGTTTTTTTTGAAGAAGTTACAAAGAGGATTGATGAGGGCAGAGCAGTAGATGTGATCTATATGGACTTCAGTAAGGCCTGCAACAAGGTTCCCCATGGGAGACTGATTAGCAAGGTTAGATCTCATGGAATACAGGGAGAACTAGCCATTTGGATACAGAACTGGCTCAAAGTTAGAAGACAGAGGGTGGTGGTGGAGGGTTGTTTTTCAGACTGGAGGCCTGTGACCAGTTGAGTGCCACAAGGATCGGTGCTGGATCCTCTACTTTTTGTCATTTACATAAATGATTTGGATGCAAGCATAAGAGGTACAGTTAGTAAGTTTGCAGATGACACCAAAATTGGAGGTATAGTGGACAGCGAAGAGGGTTACCTCAGATTACAACAGGATCTTGACCAGATGGGCCAATGGGCTGATAAGTGACAGATGGAGTTTAATTCAGATAACTGTGAGGAGCTGCATTTTGGGAAAGCAAATTTTAGCAGGACTTATACACTTAATGGTAAGGGCCTAGGGAGTGTTGCTGAACAAAGAGACCTTGGAGTGCAGGTTCATAGCTCCTTGAAAGTGGAGTCGCAGGTAGATAAGATAGTGAAGAAGGCGTTTGGTATGCTTTCCTTTACTGGTCAGAGTATTGAGTACAGGAGTTGGGAGGTCATGTTGCGGCTGTACAGGACATTGGTCAGGCCACTGCTGGAATATTGCATGCAATTCTGGTCTCCTTCCTATCAGAAAGATGTTGTGAAACTTGAAAGGGTTCAGAAAAGATTTACAAGGATGTTGCCTGGGTTGGAGGATTTGAGCTACAGGGAGAGGCTGAACAGGCTGGGGCTGTTTTCCCTGGAGCGTCGGAGGCTGAGGGGTGACCTTATAGAGGTTTACAAAATTATGAGGGTCATGGATAGGATAAATAGGCAAAGTCTTTTGCCTGGGGTCGGGGAGTCTAGAACTAGAGGGCATAGGTTTAGGGTGAGAGGGGAAAGATATAAAAGAGACCTAAGGGGCAACTTTTTCATGCAGAGGGTAGTACATGTATGCAATGAGCTGCCAGAGGAAGTGGTGGAGGCTGGTACAATTACAACATTTAAAAGGCATTTGGATGGGTATATGAATAGGAAGGGTTTGGAGGGATATGAGCCGGGTGCTGGCAGGTGGAACTAGATTGGGTTGGGATATCTGGTCAGCATGGACGAGTTGGACCAAAGGGTCTGTTTCTGTGCTGTACATCTCTGTGACTCTAATATCTTCAAACTATGACTTCTTGTACCAATAATCCTGCCCTCGGAACAAATCTCTGGCTATTGACTCTATCTATTCCTCTCATTACCTTGTAAACCTCGATCAGGTCTCCTCTCTTCCTCCTTCTCTCCAGAGACAAAAGTCTGAGCTTATTCAACCTTTCTTCACAGGGCAAGCCCTCCAGTCCAGGCAGCATCCTGGTAAACCTTCTTTGCATCCTTTCCAAAGCCTCTGTATCTTTCCTACAGTAGGGCAACCAGAACTGGACACAATATTCCAAGTATGCTCTCACCAGGGACTTGTAGAGCTGCAGCAAAACCTCGTGGCTCTTAAATGTGATACACCTGTTAATGAAAGCCAAAACACCATATGCTTTCTTAACAACCTATCCACTTGGGTAGCAACTTTGGGAGTTCTATGTACTTGCACACCCAGATCCCTCTGTTCCTCCACTCTGCCAAGAATCTTGTCTTTAATCCTATTATCAACATTTGAGTTCGACCTTCCAAAATGCATTACTTCGTATTTGTTCAGGTTGAACTCCATCTGCCATTTCTCAGCCCAGCTCTGCATCCTGTCTATGCCGCGCTGCAGCCTGCAGTAGCCCTCTGTAGTATTGACGACACCTCCAACCTTTGTGTCATCTGCAATTTTACTAATCCACCCCTCAATCTTCTCATCCAAGTTATTTATAAAAACTACAAAGAGCAGAGGCCCAAGAACAGAGCCCTGTGGGACAACACTCAACACTGACCTCCAGGCAGAATACTTTCCATCTACAACCACTCTCTGCCTTTATTCAGCCAACCAATTCTGAATCCAGATAGCCAAATCTCCCAGTATCCCACACTTCCTGATGTTGATGGACTCCTGCATTCTTTAATCCAGTTTACACAGTACCTCAGACAAAATTACCTGATGATCTTATACCTGTCTGTGTAATGTGACAAAGTTGTTAAAGGCCAAGAATGAGCATTTTTTTTAAAATACATTCACGGGCTGCAGATATTGCTGGCTAGGGCAGGTATTGCTGGCTAGGGCAGGTATTACTGGCTAGGGCAGATATTGCTGGTTAGGGCAGATATTGCTGGCTAGGGCAGATATTGCTGGCTAGGGCAGGTATTGCTGGCTAGGGCAGGTATTACTGGCTAGGGCAGATATTGCTGGTTAGGGCAGATATTGCTGGCTAGGGCAGATATTGCTGGCTAGGGCAGGTATTGCTGGCTAGGGCAGGTATTACTAGCTAGGGCAGGTATTACTGGCTAGGGCAGATATTGCTGGTTAGGGCAGATATTGCTGGCTAGGGCAGATATTGCTGGCTAGGGCAGGTATTGCTGGCTAGGGCAGGTATTACTGGCTAGGGCAGGTATTGCTGGCTAGGGCAGGTATTACTAGCTAGGGCAGGTATTACTGGCTAGGGCAGATATTGCTGGTTAGGGCAGATATTGCTGGCTAGGGCAGATATTGCTGGCTAGGGCAGACATTGCTGGCTAGGGCAGATATTGCTGGCTAGGGCAGTATTGCTGGCTAGGGCAGATATTGCTGGCTAGGGCAGTATTGCTGGCTAGGGCAGATATTACTGGCTAGGGCAGATATTGCTGGCTAGGGCAGTATTGCTCGCTAGGGCAGATATTGCAGGCTAGGGCAGATATTGCTGGCTAGGGCAGTATTGCTGGCTAGGGCAGATATTGCTGGCTAGGGCAGATATTGCTGGCTAGGGCAGTATTGCTGGCTAGGGCAGATACTGCTGGCTAGGGCAGATATCGCTGGCTAGGGCAGATATTGCTGGCTAGGGCAGTATTGCTGGCTAGGGCAGATATTGCTGGCTAGGGCAGATATTACTGGCTAGGGCAGATATTGCTGGCTAGGGCAGATATTGCTGGCTAGGGCAGTATTGCTGGCTAGCGCAGATATTACTGGCTAGGGCAGATATTGCTGGCTAGGGCAGATATTACTGGCTAGGGCAGTATTGCTGGCTAGGGCAGATATTACTGGCTAGGGCAGATATTGCTGGCTAGGGCAGATATTGCTGGCTAGGGCAGGTATTACTGGCTAGGGCAGATATTGCTGGCTAGGGTAGGTATTGCTGGCTAGGGCAGATATTGCTGGCTAGGGCAGATATTACTGGCTAGGGCAGATATTGCTGGCTAGGGCAGATATTACTGGCTAGGGCAGATATTGCTAGCTAGGGCAGGTATTACTGGCTAGGGCAGATATTGCTGGCTAGGGCAGATATTACTGGCTAGGGCAGATATTGCTGGCTAGGGCAGATATTACTGGCTAGGGCAGATATTGCTGGCTAGGGCAGGTATTGCTGGCTAGGGCAGTATTACTGGCTAGGGCAGATATTACTGGCTAGGGCAGTATTGCTAGCTAGGGCAGATATTGCTGGCTAGGGCAGATATTGCTGGCTAGGGCAGATATTACTGGCTAGGGCAGATATTGCTGGCTAGGGCAGTATTGCTGGCTAGGGCAGATATTGCTGGCTAGGGCAGGTATTGCTGGCTAGGGCAGTATTGCTGGCTAGGGCAGATATTACTGGCTAGGGCAGATATTGCTGGCTAGGGCAGATATTGCTGGCTAGGGCAGATATTACTGGCTAGGCCAGATATTGCTGGCTAGGGCAGGTATTACTGGCTAGGGCAGATATTGCTGGCTAGGGCAGATATTACTGGCTAGGGCAGATATTGCTGGCGAGGGCAGGTATTACTGGCTAGGGCAGATATCGCTGGCTAGGGCAGGTATTACTGGCTTGGGCAGATATTGCTGGCTAGGGCAGTATTGCTGGCTAGGGCAGATATTGCTGGCTAGGGCAGATATTACTGGCTAGGGCAGATATTGCTGGCTAGGGCAGATATTACTGGCTAGGGCAGATATTGCTGGCTAGGGCAGTATTGCTGGCTAGGGCAGATATTACTGGCTAGGGCAGATATTGCTGGCTAGGGCAGTATTGCTGGCTAGGGCAGATATTGCTGGCTAGGGCAGTATTGCTGGCTAGGGCAGATATTGCTGGCTAGGGCAGTATTGCTGGCTAGGGCAGGTATTACTGGCTAGGGCAGGTATTACTGGCTAGGGCAGATATTGCTGGTTAGGGCAGATATTGCTGGCTAGGGCAGATATTGCTGGCTAGGGCAGGTATTGCTGGCTAGGGCAGGTATTACTGGCTAGGGCAGGTATTACTGGCTAGGGCAGACATTGCTGGCTAGGGCAGATATTGCTGGCTAGGGCAGTATTGCTGGCTAGGGCAGATATTGCTGGCTAGGGCAGTATTGCTGGCTAGGGCAGGTATTGCTGGCTAGGGCAGATATTGCTGGCTAGGGCAGTATTGCTGGCTAGGGCAGATATTACTGGCTAGGGCAGATATTGCTGGCTAGGGCAGTATTGCTGGCTAGGGCAGATATTGCTGGCTAGGGCAGTATTGCTGGCTAGGGCAGGTATTGCTGGCTAGGGCAGTATTGCTGGCTAGGGCAGATACTGCTGGCTAGGGCAGATATCGCTGGCTAGGGCAGATATTGCTGGCTAGGGCAGTATTGCTGGCTAGGGCAGATATTGCTGGCTAGGGCAGGTATTACTGGCTAGGGCAGATATTGCTGGCTAGGGCAGTATTGCTGGCTAGGGCAGATATTACTGGCTAGGGCAGATATTGCTGGCTAGGGCAGATATTACTGGCTAGGGCAGTATTGCTGGCTAGGGCAGATATTACTGGCTAGGGCAGATATTGCTGGCTAGGACAGATATTGCTGGCTAGGGCAGGTATTACTGGCTAGGGCAGATATTGCTGGCTAGGGTAGGTATTGCTGGCTAGGGCAGATATTGCTGGCTAGGGCAGATATTACTGGCTAGGGCAGATATTGCTGGCTAGGGCAGTATTGCTGGCTAGGGCAGATATTGCTGGCTAGGGCAGATATTGCTGGCTAGGGCAGTATTGCTGGCTAGGGCAGATATTACTGGCTAGGGCAGTATTGCTAGCTAGGGCAGATATTGCTGGCTAGGGCAGATATTACTGGCTAGGGCAGATATTGCTGGCTAGGGCAGATATTACTGGCTAGGGCATATATTGCGGCACGGTGGCACAGTGGTTAGCACTGCTGCCTCACAACGCCTGAGACCCGGGTTCAGTTCCCGACTCAGGCGACTGACTGTGTGGAGTTTGCACGTTCTCCCCGTGTCTGCGTGGGTTTCCTCCGGGTGCTCCGGTTTCCTCCCACAGTCCAAAGATGTGCAGGTCAGGTGAATTGGCCATGCTAAATTGTCCGTAGTGTTAGGTAACGGGTGAATGTAGGGGTATGGGTGGGTTGCGCTTCGGCGGGTCGGTGTGGACTTGTTGGGCCAAAGGGCCTGTTTCCACACTGTAAGTAATCTAAAAAAAAAATATTGCTGGCTAGGGCAGGTATTACTGGCTAGGGCAGATATTGCTGGCTAGGGCAGATATTACTGGCTAGGGCAGATATTGCTGGCTAGGGCAGATATTGCTGGTTAGGGCAGGTATTACTGGCTAGGGCAGATATCGCTGGCTAGGGCAGGTATTACTGGCTTGGGCAGATATTGCTGGCTAGGGCAGTATTGCTGGCTAGGGCAGATATTGCTGGCTAGGGCAGATATTACTGGCTAGGGCAGTATTGCTGGCTAGGGCAGATATTACTGGCTAGGGCAGATATTGCTGGCTAGGGCAGTATTGCTGGCTAGGGCAGATATTGCTGGCTAGGACAGATATTGCTGGCTAGGGCAGATATTGCTGGCTCGGGCAGTATTGCTGGCTAGGGCAGATATTACTGGCTAGGGCAGATATTGCTGGCTAGGGCAGATATTGCTGGCTAGGGCAGTATTGCTGGCTAGGGCAGATATTGCTGGTTAGGGCAGATATTGCTGGCTAGGGCAGTATTGCTGGCTAGGGCAGATATTGCTGGCTAGGGCAGATATTACTGGCTAGGGCAGATATTGCTGGCTAGGGCAGTATTGCTGGCTAGGGCAGATATTGCTGGCTAGGGCAGTATTGCTGGCTAGGGCAGATATTGCTGGCTCGGGCAGATATTGCTGGCTAGGGCAGTATTGCTGGCTAGGGCAGATATTGCTGGCTAGGGCAGTATTGCTGGCTAGGGCAGTATTGCTGGCTAGGCAGATATTGCTGGCTAGGGCAGTATTGCTGGCTAGGGCAGATATTGCTGGCTAGGGCAGATATTACTGGCTAGGGCAGATATTGCTGGCTAGGGCAGTATTGCTGGCTAGGGCAGATATTGCAGGCTAGGGCAGATATTGCTGGCTAGGGCAGATATTGCTGGCTAGGGCGGTATTGCTGGCTAGGGCAGATATTGCTGGCTAGGGCAGATATTGCTGGCTAGGGCAGATATTCTTGGCTAGGGCAGTATTTATTTCCCATCCTTACATGTCTAGAGGGCAATTGAGAGTCAGCCATATTGCTGTGAATCTGGAGTTACATATAGGCTACACCAGGCTTTTTTTCCCTAAAGGATATTAGTGAACCAAATGGGTTTTGCCAATGTTGTCATGGTCATCACCAGATGGGATGACCATGACAATTAGTGAAGGAAGTGCCGTGGATCTCAAAAGACATGCCAGATACCAGGCACCTGAGTCTCAGGCAGAAGGGGGAGGCAATAGCCTTGTGGTATTATCACTCGAATATTAATCTAGAGACCCAGGTAATGCCCTGGGGACACAGGTTCAAATCCCACCAGGGCAGATGGTGGAATTTGAATTCAATAAAAATCTGGGATTAAGATTAAGTGAATGAGTGAGATAATTAGATTCAAGTTTGGGACTTGAGTGGCATTAATGTTACTTGCTACTTATCAGTTCAAATCTGAATGTTCATGCTGCATGGGCTACTTACCAAGTGAGCTGTGAATCGTGTTGAGTAATAGACTCCATTGAGTCAAAGAAATGTACAGCATGGAAACAGACCCTTCAGTCCAATTTGATAAGTTTGACCAGATATCCTAAAGTAACTGTTTCCATTTGCCAGCATTTGGCCCATATCCCTCCAAACCCTTCCTATTCATGTACCCATCCAGATGCCTTTTCAATGCTGTAATTATTGCAGCCTCCACCACTTCCTCTGACAGCTCGTTCCATACACGCAGCACCCTTTATGTGAAAATGTTGCCCCTCAGGTCCCTCATCAATCTTTCCCCTCTCACCCTCTAATTCTGGACTCCCCCAACCCAGGGAAAAGATCTTGTCTATTTATCCTATCCACACCATAATTTTATCAACCTCCAAAACTCCAGGGAAAACAGCCACAGCCTACTCAACCTCTCCCTGTAGCTCAAATCCTCCAACCCTGGCAACATCCTTGTAAATCTTTTCCGAATCCTTTCAAGTTTCACAACATCCTTCCGATAGGAGGAAGATCGGGAATTGCACACAATATTCCAAAATTGCTGAAAATGTGTTGCTGGAAAAGTGCAGCAGGTCAGGCAGCATCCAAGGAACAGGAAATTCAATGTTTCGGGCATAAACCCTTCTTCAGGAATGAGGAAAGTGTGTCCAGCAGGCTAAGATAAAAGGTAGGGAGGAGGGACTTGGGGGAGGGGCGATGGAGATGCGATAGGTGGAAGGAGGTTAAGGTGAGGGTGATAGGCCGGAGTGGGGTGTGGGCGGAGAGGTCAGGAAGAAGATTGCAGGTTAGGAAGGCGGTGCTGAGTTCGAGAGATTCGACTGAGACCAGGTGGGGGGAGGGGAAATGAGGAAACTGGAGAAATCTGAGTTCATACCTTGTGGTTGGAGGGTTCCCAGGCGGAAGATGAGGCGCTCTTCCTTCAACCGTCGTGTTGTTATGGTCTGGCGATGGAGGAGTCCAAGGACCTGCATGTCCTTGGTGGAGTGGGAGGGGGAGTTAAAGTGTTGAGCCACGGGGTGATTGGGTTGGTTGGTCCGGGTGTCCCAGAGGTGTTCTCTGAAACGTTCCGCAAGTAGGCGGCCTGTCTCCCCAACATACAGGAGGCCACATCAGGTGCAGCGGATGCAATAGATGATGTGTGTGGAGGTGCAGGTGAATTTGTGGCGGAAATGAAAGGATCCCTTGGGGCCTTGGAGAGAAGTAAGGGGGGAGGTGTGGGCGCAAGTTTTGCATTTTTTGCGGTTGCAGGGGAAGGTGCCGGGAGTGGAGGTTGAGTTGGTGGGAGGTGTGGACCTGACGAGGGTGTCATGGAGGGAGTTGTCTTTTCGGAACGCTGATAGGGGAGGGGAGGGAAATATAAGAAGGAGGCCATCTGGGCTGTACGGTATTGGAACTGGTCCTCCTGGGAGCAGATGCGGCGGAGACGAAGGAATTGGGAATATGGGATGGTGTTTTTACAGGGGGGCAGGGTGGGAGGAGGTGTAGTCTAGGTAGCTGTGGGAGTCAGTCGGTTTATAGTAGATGTCCGTGTTGATTCAGTCGCCCGAGATAGAAATGGAAAGGTCTAGGAAGGGGAGGGAGGAGTCTGAGACAGTCCAGGTGAATTTGAGGTCGGGGTGGAAGGTGTTGGTAAAGTGGATGAACTGTTCAACCTCCTCATGGGAGCACGAGGCAGCGCCGATACAGTCATCGATGTAGCGGAGGAAAAGGTGGGGGGTGGTGCCAGTGTAGTTGCGGAAGATGGACTGTTCCACATATCCTACGAAGAGACAGGCATAGCTGGGGCCCATGCGGGTGCCCATGGCAACTCCTTTGGTTTGGAGGAAGTGGGAGGATTGGAAAGAGAAGTTATTCAGGGTGAGGACCAGTTCAGTCAGTCGAAGGAGGGTGTCAGTGGAAGGGTACTGGTTGGTACGGCGGGAAAGGAAGAAGCGGAGGGCTTTGAGTCCATCGTGATGGGGGATGGAGGTGTACAGGGACCGGATGTCCATGGTGAAGATAAGGCGTTGGGGACCGGGGAAGCGAAAATCATGGAGGAGATGGAGGGTGTGGGTGGTGTCCCGAACGCAGGTGGGGAGTTCTTGGACTAAAGGGGACAGGACCGTGTCGAGGTACGCGGAGATGAGTTCGGTGGGGCAGGAGCAGGCTGAGACAATGGGTCGGCCGGGGCAGTCAGGTTTGTGGATTTTGGGCAGGAGGTAGAAACGGGCGGTGCGGGGTTGTGGGACTATGAGGTTGGAGGCGGTGGATGGGAGATTCCCTGAGGTGATGAGGTTATGGATGGTCTGGGAGATGATGGATTGGTGGTGGGAGGTGGGGTCATGGTCAAGGAGGCAGTAGGAGGAGGTGTCTGCGAGCTGGCATTTGGCCTCAGCGGTGTAAAGGTCGGTGCACCAAACTACTACCACGCCTCCCTTGTCTGCCAGTTTGATGGTGAGGTTGGGGTTGGAGCGGAGGGAGTGGAGGGCTGCACGTTCCGAGAGTGAGAGGTTGGAGTGGGTAAGAGGGGTGGACAGGTTGAGTCGGTTAATGTCATGGCGGCAGTTGGCTATAAAGAGATCGAGGGCAGGTGAGAGGCCAGCACGGGGTGTCCAGGTGGATGGGGTGTGCTGGAGGCGGGAGAAGGGGTCGTCAGAGGGTGGGCGGGAGTCTGGTTGAAGAAGTAGGCACGGAGGCGAAGGCGGCGGAAGAATTGTTCGATGTCTCGCTGCGTATTGAACTCATTAATCCGAGGGTGTAGGGGAATGAAGGTGAGGCCTCTGCTGAGGACTGATCTTTCATCCTCAGAGAGGGGGAGGTCTGGAGGGATGGTGAAAACATGGCAGGGCTGGGAGCTAGGACCTGGTGTGGGACTGGAGCTGGGGGTGGGGGCGGGTTTAGGCACGGGGACGGAGATCGGCGTGAGGGCGGAGTTAGGCGTGGTGACGGAGGTCGGTGTGGGGGCAGGGATACGCGTGGTGACGGAGATCGGCGTGAGGGCGGGGTTAGGCGTGGTGACAGAGATCAGCATGGGAGCGGGGTTAGGCGTGGTAACGGAGATCGGTGTGGGGGCAGGGTTACGCATGGTGACGGAGGTCGGTGTGGGGGCTGGGTTAGGCGTGGTGACGGAGATCACCGTGGGTGCGGAGACACATGAGGCATTGTGGTCGTGCAGGTTAGTGATGTCACTGGGGGCGGAAGTGGCTGCGGCAACAAAAGAAACCCTGTTAATCCAGATAGCCATGGGGGTCGTGAATCCGTCGGTGATGGTCTTCCTGGTGATCGTAGAGGCGGTTGTCTGGGCGCGATTGCGGAGGTGGTTGTCTGGGTGGCGATCGCGGAGGCTGTGAGGTCGGTGGGGGCGGAAGTGACATCATGGTCAGCGGCGGCGGTTGTTGCCGCGGGCGCTGTAGCAGCCGCGTGGTTAATGGCGCCGGACTGATTTCGGAGGCGGATGGAAAGTTCCGGAACAGTTGAGGAACCCAGAGTGTGAGGGTAAGTGCATGAAAGTTTTTGGTACTTACTGTCTTTAATTTCTGATATGGCGAGGAAGAACTGTTTGTTTAGTGTATGGATTCTTCTGTGGATGAAGAACAGCAGAGGTCCTTTGCAGGTCTGTGAGAGTGTTGTCCTGAGCTGGGGTAGGACTGATTGCAGGGAATGTATGCAAGGGTGGAGCGGAGGATCCGGAGGGAGGTCCGTTGCTGGAGGCTTCGGATTTGTTGTAGGCACATATTCCAAAAGTGGTCTAACCAATGCCCTGTATCGCTGCAACATGACCTTCCAACTCCTATACTCAATGCTTTGGCCAATAAAGGAAAGCACACTAAAAGCCTTCTTCACTATCCTATCTACCTGAGACTCCACTCTCAAGGAACTATGAACCTGCACTCCAAGGTCACTTTGGAACATAGATAGAACAGAGAAAAGTACAGCACAGAACAGGCCCTTTGCCCATGATGTTGTGCCGAGGTTTAATCCTAATGTAAAATATAATAACTTAACCTACGCACCCCTCAACTCACTGCTATCCATGTGCATTTCCAGCAGTCGCTTCAATGTCCCCAATGACTCTGCTTCCACCACCACCGCTGGCAACGCATTCCATACATTCACAACTATCTGCGTAAAGAACCTACCTCTGACGTCTCCTTTATACCTTCCTCTTAATATCTTCAAACTGTGACTCCTGGTGCCAGTTAATCCTGCCCTGGGGAAAAGTCTCTGGTTACTGACTCTATCTATTCCTCTCATTATCTTGTACACCTCGATCAGGTCTCCTCTCTTCCTCCTTCTCTCCAGAGACAGAAGTCCGAGCTTATTCAACCTTTCTTCATAAGGCAAGCCCTCCAGTCCAGGCAGCATCCTGCTAAACCTTCTTTGCATCCTCTCCAAAGCCTCTGTATCTTTCCTATAGTAGGGAGACCAGAACTGGACACAATATTCCAAGCGTGGTCTCACCAGGGACTTATAGAGCTGCAGCAAAACCTCGTGGCTCTTAAACGCGATACACCTGTTAATGAAAGCCAAAACACCATATGCTTTCTTAACAACCCTATCCACTTGGGTGGCAACTTTGAAGGATCTATGTACTTTCACACCCAGATCCCTCTGTTCCTCCACACTGCCAAGAATCCTGTCTTTAATCCTATAATCAACATTTGAGTTCGACCTTCCAAAATGCATTACTTCATATTTATTCAGATTGAACTCCATCTGCCATTTCTCAGCCCAGCTCTGCATCCTGTCTATGTCGCGCTGCAGCCTGCAGTATCCCTCTATACTATCGATGACACCTCCAACCTTTGTGTCATCTGCAAATTTACTAACCCACCCCTCAACCTCCTCATCCAACTCATTTATAAAAATTACAAAGAGCAGAGACCCAAGAACAGAGCCCTGCAGGACCCCACTGAACACTGACCTCCAGGCAGAATACTTTCCATCTACACCCACTCTCTGCCTTCTGTCAGCCAGCCAATTCTGAATCCAGATAGCCAAATCTCCTTGTATCCCATACTTCCTGACTTTATGAATGAGCCTACCATGGGGAACCTTATCAAATGCCTTGCTGAAGTCCATATACACCACGTCCACTACTTGACCTTCATCGACCTGTCTTGACACCTCCTCAAAGAACTCAATGAGATTTGTGAGGCATGACCTGCCCTCACAAAGCCATGCTGACTGCCTTTAATCACACTGTGCTTTGCCAAATAGTCATAAATCCTATCCCTCAGAATTCTTTCCAAAACGTTGCTGACCACAGATGTAAGACTGAGTGGTCTGTAATTGCTAGGGATTTTCCTATTATCCTTCTTGAAAAGAGAAACAACATTCACCTCCTTCCAATCCTCCGGTGCGACTCCCATGGAGAGTAAGAAGGCAAATATCCTTGCCAGCAGATAGGCCAACCTCCTGCCTCGCTTCCCGGAGCAGCCTAGGATAAATCTAGTCTGGCCCTGGGGACTTATCAATCTTAATGTTTCCATAATTTCCAGCCCATCAACGTCATGAAATGAAGTCACTTTCGTTAGCAACACTCCTTAGGACCTTACCATTAAGTGTATAAGGAGGAGAAAGTGAGGTCTGCAGATGCTGGAGATCAGAGCTGAAAATGTGTCTGAGATGGTCCAGGTGGAAGGTGTTGGTAAAGTGGATGAACTGTTCAACCTCCTCTTGGGAGCACAAGGCAGCGCCGATACATTATGACTTTATCTTAGCCTGCTGGACACACTTTCCTCATTCCTGAAGAAGGGCTTATTCCTGAAACGTCAAATCTCCTGCTCCTTGGATGCTGCCTGACCTGCTGCGCTTTTCCAGCAACACATTTTCAGCATTAAGTGTATAAGTCCTGTTCTGATTTGCTTTTCAAAAATACAGGACCTCACATTTATCTAAATTTAAACTCAATCTGCCACTTCTCGGCCCATTGGCCGATCTGATCAAGATTCCATTGTACTCCTTCTTTGCTGTCTACTTCACCTCCAATTTTGGTGTCATCTTCAAACTTACTAACTACACCTCCTATGTTCACATCCAAATCATTTATATAAATGACGAAAGGTAGTGGATCCAGCACTGATCCTTTTGGCACACCACTGCTCACAGGCCTCCAGTCTGAAAAGCAACCCTCCGTCAGCACCCTCTGTCTTCTACCTTCGAGCCAGTTCTGTATCCAAATAACTAGTTGTCCCTGTATGAGGAACTTATCAAATGCCTTACTGAAGTCAATGTAAATCATGTCCTCATCAATCCTTTGTTACTTCTTCAAAAAATGCAATCAAGTTCGTGAGACATAATTTCCCACACATAAAGCCATGCTGACTATCCCTAATCAGTTCTTGCCTTTCCAAATACATATAAATCCCTCCAACAACTTGCCCACCACCAATGTCAGGCTCACCAATCAAAAGTTCCTTGGCTTTTCCTTACTACCTTTCTTAAATAGTGGCACCACATTAGTTAACCTCCATCTTCCAGCACCTCACCTGTGAAACAATGAAACAGATATCTCAGCAAGGGGCCCAGCAATCACTTCTCTAACTTCCAACAGAATTCTAGGGTACACCCGATCAGGTCCTGGGGATTTATCCATCTTTATGCATTTCAGGACATCCAGTGCCTCCCCCGAGGGATTCGAGTTAATCATCATCCAGTCCTTGCTCTATATGAACTTGTATGAACTTTCACCAGGAATTTTAGGATCAGAGGAAGAAACTTTGGTCATTTTTAAAAAAAATATTTTCTATTACAGCCTTCTGAGAATCAAACTAAAATAGCCCAAGCTATGGTAAGTCAACATGGCACAATCAAGATTGAACCTGGAACTTTCAAATCCAAATGTTCAGATACTCACTGGATAAACTTGCTCAGTACTTAACTACATTCTTTCAAAATCTGCATAACTTAGGTAGTGACGCTGAGTTATCACTTTTAAGTTTTGTAGAGCCAACTTCCTTGATTATTTAATTACTTCTTCAACAAGTTGCACGTTGAGAAATTAGATTTTCTGGATCAAAGTATTTTAATAGAAATCAATGAAAAATATAAATAAGAAATTTTGATTCATTGGAAAAGAAATCTCTTACGTCCACTTATCACCCTCATGTTGCAATTTGCTTTGATTACACAAATTTCCAGCTTTTCATGAGTTTTCTATGTCATGATAATTTAGTTTTAAGATCAGCTTTATTGTCATATAATGAAATGAGTACAGTGAAAAGTCTTTAAGTAGCGACTTGCAGCACCATCTTGGGTACAAGGTACAGAGGTACAGATTCTTCAGTTCAGGTTCTTAGGAAGAAAAATTAGGAAAATAAAGAAATAAAAAGCCTAGCATTACAAATAGCGTCATTGGGCTGTACAGCATGAAAACAGAGCCTTTAGTCCAACTTACCCATGCTGACCAAATATTCTAAATGAATGCAGTCCCATTTGCCAGCATTTGGTCCATATCTCCTAAACCCTTCCTATTCATTACCTGTCCAGATGCCTTTTAAATGTTGTAATTGTACCAGCCTCAACCACCTCCTCTGGCAGCCTTTTCCATACGTACACTAACAATCCTTCCAACCCAGTCCATGTTGGCACCTATCCTCCACTCCACACCAAGCCTTGACTCCAGACTATGTCAGGCTTCACCTTGAAGCTGGGAGATACTCTGGAATTGCCTCAAGGTTGGAAGTCCACGCTGAGGTTGCACTGGGCAGCTGGGAGACCGCTACTTGCCACCAAAAGACCTTCACACTGGCCAAGAGACCACCACATTCAGCTGGGAGATCGCTACATTGGGCAAGGGAACCACCACGCTGGGCCAAGAGGACGCTTTGCTGGGTCTGCATTGAGGCCGAGAGTCTGATTGTGTGCTGAAGCTGGGACATCAGGAATTCAGGATATCGCTGAAAAGAAAGTAGAGAAAAAAGAAACACAAAAGGAAAGGAAGAAGTAAAGGAAATGGGTGGAGCCTACAATCTATTAGTTTGCTGCCATTTTGGGATGTACTGCTTATGGAATTGAATATAAGAAATTAGCGACACAAATCCAAGTTCTACCATTGAGCTACCAAAGAGTATATGGAGGAAATAAGCAATAAATGATACTGAGCTATTTCATATCTTAAGACATACATAATTTAATGATTACCATTACCTTACAATTACCTTATTGAATAAAGCATACATAATAATTAATACAAGTCAAAGTTCCATGCACTTGCTGTGCAGTAAAAATTAAAAACATTCATGAATACAGGTGTTTCAAACTGTTTCAGAGCTTAAAATGCAAAATTTTCAAGCTTTCATATTTTAATCTGTATTTCTTCCTACCTTTCTCACAACAGTTGTACATCACAATAACATCAGTCAGGAGTAATAGGTAATTTATGCGATGAACTATCTGATCACCACTCGTGAGCTTGTTGACAGTCCTAGCAGTGTATACTAAATATTGTTGTTCTCGTTCTTAGATGGAGAATCTAGGCATACTATGACATTTCAGTAGCAAGAAACAGTTGCTAAAACACATTCCAAAAAAAAAGTAGCATTCTCTATTTACTTTAAAATCCAGTCTACAATTTTAGTACTCTCAATTGGGACCCAAGGTCACACAAGTCCACAACTGACAAGCTAATTTTTAACAAGTCAGTAAACATATTTGAAGGTAAGGCTTAGCAGATCTTACATGGACTCTAAATATGTGTGTGGTAGGTGTGTGTGTGTGTGTTTTCTACCCTACCTACATGTTCCATTGCCTAACTCAGTAAAGTGCAACTTTTGTATAATTTTTCCAAGTAATTATTTTTCTTTAACTTTAAAAAATGGTTGTCATCAAAACAAGACCCTTAAGTACATTACTCTTAGGACTTTCCATTGAGATTCGTGATATCTCAATAACTGACCAACTGTGATACATTCTTGAGAAGATACCGAAAGGATATCCAATCCCACTACATTTGATGTAACTTATCTAGATTTTCAAAAGCCTTTCAATTAGTACCCCTTAATAGACTAATGATAAACGTCAGAGAAAGAGACTTGGAAGAATGGATTGCTAGCTGGCTACAAGACTGAAAGCAGAGAATAGGAGTAAAGGGTAGTTATTCAGAGTTGCAGAGGTGTGAGTTTTGTTCACAAAACTTATGCTGGGACAATTGCTCTTCAGAGCTTAGATTAACAATTTGGACATTGCAATCCAAAGTACAATTTATAAATTTGGAAATTATACCAAATTGGGGGCATGGTCAAATCTGAGGAGAGCTGTAACACATTATCGGAGTATATTAATAAACATGTGGAATGGATATATATTTGGCAAGTAAAATTCAGTAGAGATAAATGTGTTGCAACACATCTTGGTAGGATAAGTAGAGAGATGGTTAATTTCTTGGAAATGGAAAACCTTGATGGAGAACAGGAAAAATGGGACTTTGCAGCACAAATATACCAAATACTAAAAATCTGCCATAAGTTAGCAAAGAACAAATCAAGCAGTAGATTTTATTTCTTGAGGGATATAATTGAATAGGAGGAAGTGAGGACTGCAAATGCTGGAAATCAGAGTCGAGAGTGTGTTGCTGGAAAAGCGCAGCATCCAAGGAGCAGGAGAATCGACATTTTGGGCATAAGCTCTTCATCACCCTCCTCTTCTAGCTGTCACCTTCTCTCCTACCTCCATTTACCTATCACATTCTCAGCTACCTTCCCCCCAACCCCACCCTGACTCCCATTTATCTCTCAGACCTCCGGCCCATAAACCTTATTCCTGATAAAGGGCTAATGCTGGAAACGTTGAATCTCCTGCTCCTGGGATGCTGTCTGACCTGCTGTGCTTTTCCAGCATTACACTCTTGGATATAATTGAATAGTAAGGAAGATCTAGCTAAATCTCCATCTAACCTTAATTAGATCACATTAAAGAGTAAGTGTACTTCTGTTCACCAAATTATAAAAAGGATGCAGAGGCAATGGAATGGGTGAAGAGAAAACTTACAAGGATGAATCTGAAATTTGTGGGTTACATGTCAACAAGACATTTTGTCTAGATCTTTAAAAGTATGAGATGTTTTGAAAGGGTGGATAGATGTTTCATCTTTTGGGGAAGATCATAACGAGATATCATCAATGTAAGATAATTACCAAGAAATCCAATAGGGAATGCAGAAGAAACTTCTTTACCAAAAGAGTGGTGAAAACGTGGAACTTGCTATCATAGACGGAGGTTGAAGTAAGAAGATAGATATATTAACAGAAAGTTAAACATATTATGGAGAAAGGAATAGAGAGCTATACGAATAGATTTAGATGTGGAAGGATGAGTGGCAGCTCAAGTGAAGCATTAACACGTGTATGTGCTACTTGAGTCAAATAGACAGTTTCTGTGTCATATACCCAATGTAATCATAGAAAAGTTACATTTCATGGTGGAAACACAAATTTAAGCTAGTAGCAATTGGCTGTAAATGTTTTAAAAAGTTTGATGATGGACCTAATTGCTGCATTTTTAAAAAAAAATTGACTTATTATAATAAAAACAATTCACAAAGGCTTGGCATGGGAACTAAAGGTATGAACGTATATATGTCAAATTATCTAACTAAAACGGTTCTTTCAGAGTGGTAGAAAGACAGCTAAACAATCCTGGTTACAGAGTTTTCAGTTTTTAGATGGGACAGGAAGAGGAATAAAATGGTTGGGTGAGTATATGGTTAAACAAACAATCAAGGAGGTGACAGTCAAGGTAATGCAACTGGATTTATAATCCAGAACCTTAGGCTGATGTTCTGGCGACATGGGTTTGAATCTCACCATAATGGATGATGAATTTGAATTCATTAGAAATCTGAAATAAAAACTCTAATGGCCACTATGTAACTACATTCTAAAAACTCATCCAGGTCACTAATATCCTTTAGGGAAATGAATCTGCCGGTCTTACCTGGCCTGATCTGCATGTGATTCCAGATCAACATCCATTTATTGACTCTTAACTGCCCTCTGGACAATTAGGAATGAACAATGAATGCTGTCTTACGCAGCAACATGCACGACCCATGAACAATAACAAGATATTCATAAATGGAATGAAAGATGATATGCCAATGGACTAATCAAATAAGACCACATGGTTTGAATTAAAGTATAAAACCGGACAATCACGTTGCTAAGACTATAATGTACAATTCCAAACAGAGGGAGATAGAGGAGCAAAATATGAAGGGAAATTCCTGAGAAGTACAGAAACAAGGCTAATAATAATGGAGGACTTCAGCTATCCAAACATTTACTGGGATAAATGACAGTGTAAAAAGAAAAGGGTGAAGAATTGTCTTTTATTTAGCCAGTCAATTAAAAAAAAAACAAGAAGAGACGGGACATTTCCAGGCCTGGCTTTAGTGAATGAAGTTGGACAGGTGACAATGATATGACTGGGAAAGCATTTGGGGGGGTGGTCATAATCAAAATACAGTTAAATTTAAGGTAGCCATACAAAAAGAACAGTACTTAACAGAAGTAACAGAAGTAATTACAGAAGTTAAGGGGAGTCAGTGGTGTCACTGGATTAGTAACCTAGATGCCCTGGTTAATTTTGCAGATGACACAGATAGGTGGAGGGACAGATAGTGTTGAGGAAGTGAGAAGGCTGCAGAAGGATTTGGACAACCGAGGTGGCTGGCCAAATAAGTGGCAGATAGAATACAATGGCAGAAAGTGTGAGGTTAAGCACTTTGTTAGGAAGAGTAGAGGCATAAACTAATTTGTAAGTGAGAAAAGGCTTTGGAAATTAGAATCACAAAGGGAGTCCTACCTCAGGATTCTCTTTGGGCAGACATTCAGATTCAGTTGGCAGTTAGGTACACAAGTGCAATGTCAGCATTCATTTTGAGAGGTCTAGAATATAAGGGACAAGGATGGTTGTTGCAGGTTCTGGGGTTTAGATGTTTCAGTAAGAACAGGAAGGTGGTACAAGAGGGGGGTAGTGTGGAATTGTTAGTCAAGGACAGTATTACGGTGACAGAAAGGACATTTGAGGACTCGTCTACTGAGGTAGTATGAGCTGAGGTTAGAAACAAGGAGAGGTCACCCTGTTGGGTGTTTTCTACAGGCCTCCAAGTAGTTCCAAAGATGGAGAGGAAAGGTTAGCAATCAGTAGCAATTGGCTGTAAATGTTTTAAAAAGTTTGATGATGGACCTAATTGCTGCATTTTTAAAAAAAATTGACTTATTATAATAAAAACAATTCACAAAGGCTTGGGATGGGAACTAAAGGTATGAACGTATATATGTCAAATTATCTAACTAAAACGGTTCTTTCAGAGTGGTAGGAGCAATAGTAACAGAGTAGTTGTTCTGGAGGCTTTTTCTTTCCAAATAGCGACTGGAAATACTACAGTTTGAGTATTTTAGACAGGTCAGTTTTTGTCCAATGGATGCAGAAGGGTTTCCTGACACAGTATGTGGACAGAGGTGAGGCCAAATTGGATTTGGTACTAGGTAATGTACCCGGCCAGGTGTTAGATTTGGAGGTAGGTGAGCACTTTGGTGATAGTGAACATAATTTGGTTATGTTTACTTTAACGATGGAAAGGGATAGATGTACACCGCAGGGCAAGAGTTATAGCTGGGGGAAAGGCAATTATGATGTGATTAGGCAAGATTTAGGATGCATAGATTGGGGAAGGCAACTGCAGGGGATGGGCACAATTGAAATGTGGAGTTTATTCAAGGAACAGCGTGTCTTTGATAAGTATGTACCCATCAGGCAGGGAGGAAGTTGTTGAGCGCAGGAGCCATGGTTTACTAAAGAAGTTGAATCTCTTGTCAAGAGGAAGAAGAAGGCTTATGTAAAGATGAGATGTGAAGGCTCAGTTAGGGCACTTGAGGGTTACAAGTTAGCCAGGAAGGACCTAAAGAGAGAGTTAAGAAGAGCCAGGAGGGGACATGAGAAGTCATTGGCAGCTAGGATCAAGGAAAACCCTGAAGTTATTTTTATCGGTGTGTGTGTCAGGAATAAAAGAATGAATAAAATAAGATTAGGGCCAATCAAGGACTGTAGTGGGAAGTTTTGCATGGAGTCAGTGGAGATAGAGAAGCACTAAATGAATATTTTTCGTTAGTTTTCACACTGGAAATTGATAATGTTGTTGATGAGAACACTCAGATACAGGCTACTGGACTAGAAGGGGTTGAGGTTCACAAGGAGGAGGTGGTAGTAATTCTGGAAAGTGTGAAAATAGATAAGTCCTCTTGGCCAGATGGGATTTATCCTAGGATTCTCTGGGAAGCAAGCAAGGAGATTGCAGACCCTGTGGCTTTGAACTTTATGTCGTAATTGTCTACAGGAATAGTGCCAGAAGACTAGAGGATAGCAAATGTTGTCCCCTTGTTCAAGGAGGGGAATAGAGATAACCCTGGTAATTATAGACCAGTGATCCTTACTTTGGTTGTGGGTAAAGTGTTGGAAAAGGCTATAAGAGATAGGATTTATAATAATCTTGAAAAGGATAAGTTGATTAGGGATAGTCAACATAGTTTTGTAAAGGATAGGTCATACCTCACAAACCTTATTGAATTCTTTGAGATGGTAACCAAACAGTTGGATGAGTGTAAAGCGGTTGACATGGTGTATATGGATTTCAGTAAGGCTTTTGATAAGGTTCCCCATGGTAGGCCATTGCAAAACATACTGAGGCATGGGGTTGAGGGTGATTCAGTGGTTTGGATTAGAAATTGGTGAGCTGAAAAAAGACAGAGGGTATTGGTCGATGGAAGATGTTCATCCTGGAATTCAGTTACTAGTGGTATATCGCAAGGATCTGTTTTGGGTCCACTGCTGTCTGTCATTTTTGTAAGTGATCTATATACGGGTATAGAAGGATGGGCTAGTAAATTTGTAGATGATACTAAGGTCAGCATTGTGGATAGTGCTGAAGGGGGTTATAGGTTACAGAGGGACATAGACAAGCTGCAGACCTGGGCTGAGAGGTGGCAAATGGATTTTAATGTGGAAAAGTGAGAGGTGATTCACTTTGGAAGGAGCAACAGGAATAAAGAGTACTGGGCTAATGGTAAGATTCTTGATAGAGTAGATGAGCAGAGAGATCTTGGTGTAAATGTCCATAGATACCTGAAAGTTGCCACCCAGGTTGAAAGGGTTGTTAAGAAGGCATATGGTGTACTGGGTTTTATTGGTAGAGAGATTGAGTTTCAGAACCACTAGGTCATGTTATAGCTGCACAAAACTTTGGTGTGGCCGTACTTGGAGTATTGTTTGTAGTTTTGGTCACCACATTATAGGAGGGAGGTGGAAGCTTTGGACAGAGTTCAAAGGAGATGTTGCCTGGTCTGGAGGGAAGGTCTTATGAGGACAGGCTGAGGGACTTGAGGCTGTTTTTGTTGGAGAGAAGAAGGTTGAAAGGTGATTTAATTGAGACATATAAGATAATCAGACGGTTAGATAGGGTGGACAGTGAGAGCCCTTTTCCTCAGATGGTGATGGCCAGCACAAGGAGACATAACTTTAAATTGATAGGTGATAGATATAGGACAGATAACAGAGGTAGTTTCTTTACTCAGAGAGTAGTAGGGGTGTGGAACGTACTGCCTACAACAGTAGGAGACTCACCAACATTAAGGGCACTTAAATGGTCTTTGGATAAACATGGACTTCAGATTGGTTTCACAGGTCGGCACAACATTGAGGGCCGAAGGGCCTGTACTGTGCTGTAAGGTTCTATGTTCAATGTTCTGCAAGAGTGGGGATGTACTGCTAATGCTGTAAAAGGCTCTGGTCAGACTACATTTGGAATATTGTGAGCGGTTTTGGGCCCTATATCTAAAGAAAGATATTGTGACCTTGGAGGATGTCCACAGGAGGTTCTGGGAATGAATAGGTTGTCATCTGAGGAGCAGTTGAAGATTCTGAACATGTTGGAATTTAGAAGGATCAGTTGTGGAGGGTGAGGGGAGGTGGGCGGAACCTGATTGAAAATTACAGAATACTGAGAGGCCTAGATAGAGTGGACATGAGAAGATGTTGCCGCTCATAGGAGTGACGATCCGAGGGCATAGCCTCAGACTAAGGGACAACCCTTTCGAACTGAGATGAGGAGGAATTTCTTCAGCCAGAGGGTGCTGAATCTGTGGAACTCATTCCTGCAGAAGATGGTGGAGATCAAGTAAGCCAGAGATAGATAGGTTCTTGATTAGTAAGGGGCTCAAGAACGATAGGAGAAGGCAGTAGAATAGGTTTGAGAAACATCGCAGCAAAATGGCAGAGCAGACTTGATGGGCCAAATAACCTAATTCTACACCTGTATCTTATTGTCTTATGGTGTAACTCTATAGAGACATGAGTTCCAATTCCACCATGGCAATGAGTGAAATTTAAGATCAATTAATAAATCTTGAGTATAAAGTTCGTCTCAGTAATGGTGTCATAAAACTATCATAAATTGTCATATAAACTTATCTGGTTCACTCATGTTCTTCAGGAGAGAAAATTTGCCATCCTTAGCTGGTCTGGTTTACACGTGACTCCAGACTCTCAGTAATGTGGGTGGCACAGTGGTTAGCACCACGCCAGAGACCTGGGTTCAATTCCTGCCTCTGGAATGTGTGGAGTTTACACATTCTCCCCGTGTCTGCGTGGGTTTCCTCCGGGTGCTCTGGTTTCCTCCCACAATCCAAAAAAATGTGCAGGTTAAGTGAATTGGCCATGCTAAATTGCCCGTAGTGCTAGGTGAAGGGGTAAATGTAGGGGAATGAGTCTGGGTGGGTTGCGCATCAGCGGGTCGGTATGGACTTGTTGGGCCGAAGGGTCTGTTTTCACACTAAGTAATCTAATCTGTAATGTGGTTAATGCTAAACTACCAGGTTTTCAATTCAAGAGCAAACAGAGATGAGAAACACATACTGGCCTTGCCAGGGAATCCTAAAAAAAACATTAAATAATAATAATGGGAAATGTCAACTTTACTAAAACCACTATGTAATTTAACAAAAATGAATAGGAAATTGCGACATGAAGATAAAGAAATGGAAAAGTAATCGCTGGCATTCAAAGAGGAAATATAAAGAATTCATAACAAAAATATTCCTACAAAGAATAAAGACGAGACTCTCAAATCTAGACCTGTCAAACAGCATTCAGGGTAGGAAAAGGATAAGCAAAGGAATATTTGTTACATTCCTGAGCTGCAGAATTAATGCAGAATAGCTGAAGGAGTACAAAAAGTGCAGAGAAAATTAGAAAAACAAAGCAAGGGCATGAGAAAAACAGTCAACAAAATCAAGGAAAACCCAAAGACATTTTATAGACAGAATACAAGGAGGGCCTATTTGAGACTAAAAAGACATCCATTGTGTGGATTGTAGGCATATGACGAAGAAATGATTTCCTCTTCACAAACGAGGGGATAATGCAGACATTGCAGAAGGAGGGAAGCTTAAAAAAACATTGTAACTGGTCAACTTGGTTAAAATGTTCTGAACACAAAAGAAGATCAATGAAGGCAGTTGATTCAATGTCATCTATGTGAATTTTAGAACAACTTTTGATAAGGTTATGGTTTGGAGATGCCGGTGTTGGACTGGGGTGTACAAAGTTAAAATCACACCACACCAGGTTATAGTCCGACAGGTTTAATTGGAAGCACACTAGCTTTCGGAGTGACGCCCCTTCATCAGATGATAGTCGAGGATACAATCCTAAGGTACAGAATTTATAGCAAAAATTTACAGTGTGATGTAACTGAAATTACACATTGAAAAATACCTTGATTGTCTGTTGAGTCTTTCATCTGTTCGAATACCGCGATAGTTTCACTTCTTTCATGTGTAAATCACAAAACCTTTTTTTAAAAAATTGCATTCTCAGGTTAGCTGTAACAATGGGTGATAGCTAGACAGTATGTTGGAGGTGTTAGCCCCCTGTGTTCTCTGTCCATGCCATGATGTTTAGATTGATTCTAATCTAAAAAGTGAGATAATAGCGTTTTACATGAATTCATGCAGTTTTTGAACTCAGACAAATAACTGCATGAATTCATGTAAAACGCTATTATCTCACTTTTTAGATTAGAATAAATCTAAACATCATGGCATGGACAGAGAACACAGGGGGCTAACACCTCCAACATATTGTCTAGCTATCACCCATTGTTACTGCTAACCTGAGAATGCAACATGTTTAAAAAAAAGGTTTTGTGATTTACACATGAAAGAAGTGAAACTATCACGGTATTCGAACAGATGAATGACTCAACAGACAATCAAAGTATTTTTCAATGTATAATTCAGTTACATCACACGGTAAAATTTTGCTTAAATTCTGTACCTTAGGATTGTGTCCTCGACTATCATCTGATGAAGGAGCGTAGCTCTGAAAGCTAGTGTGCTTTCAATTAAACCTGTCGGACTATAACCTGGTGTTGTGTGATTTTTAACTTTGGTAAGGTTGCATGTGATCAGAAAAGTGGATGACCATTAGATTCAAGGCAAATTGGATCCAAAACTGGCTCAGAGGCAAGAAGAATGGGATAATGGTCAATGGGTATTTATGGCTGAAAGGCTGTTACCAGCAGGGTTCATAGAACATAGAACATAGAAAGATACAGCGCAGTACAGGCCCTTCGGCCCTCGATGTTGCGCCGACCAAATCCTACCTAACCTACACTAGCCCAATAACTTCCATATGCTTATCCAATGCCCGCTTAAATGACCATAAAGAAGGAGAATTCACCACTGCTACTGGCAGGGCATTCCATGAACTCACAACCCGCTGTGTAAAGAATCTACCCCTAACATCTGTCCTATACCTACCACCCCTTAATTTAAAGCTGTGTCCCCTAGTAACACCTGACTCCATTAGTGGTAAAAGGTTCTCAGTGTCGACCCTATCTAAACCCCTAATCATCTTATACACCTCTATCAAATCTCCCCTAAACCTTCTCTTCTCCAATGAGAACAGCCCCAAGTGCCTCAGCCTTTCCTCATAAGATTTTCCTACCATTCCAGGCAACATCCTGGTAAACCTCCTCTGCACTCGTTCCAATGCCTCCACATCCTTCCTATAGTATGGCGACCAAAACTGCACACAATACTCCAGATGAGGCCGCACCAGAGTCTTATACAGTTGCAACATGACCTCAGGACTCTGGAACTCAATTCCTCTACCAATAAAGCCCAGTACACCATATGCCTTCCTCACAGCACTATTTACCTGGGTGGCAACTTTCAGAGATCTGTGTACATGGACACCAAGATCCCTCTGCTCATCCACACTACCAAGTAGCCTACCATTAGCCCAGTAATCCATCTTCTTGTTACTCCTACCAAAGTGAATGACTTCACACTTAGCTACATTGAATTCCATTTGCCACATTTCTGCCCAGCTCTGCAACTTATCTATATCCCGCTGTAACCTACCACTTCCTTCCTCACTATCCACAACTCCACCGACTTTTGTGTCATCCGCAAACTTGCTTACCCAGCTTTCAAGCCCTTCCTCTAGATCATTTATAAAGATAACAAAAAGCAATGGTCCCAAAACAGATCCTTGTGGTACACCGCTAGTAACTGCACTCCAAGATGAACATAGTCCATCAACTACTACCCTCTGTCTCCTTCCAGCCAGCCAATTCCTAATCCAAACTCTAATGTATCCTCAATGCCATACCTCCGTAGTTTTAGCATTAGCCTACCATGGGGAACCTTATCGAACGCCTTACTAAAATCCATATACACAACATCTACTGCTTTACCCTCGTCCACTTCCTTAGTCACCTTCTCAAAGAACTCAATAAGGTTTTTGAGGCACGACCTGCCCTTCACAAAACCATGCTGGCTATCCCTGATCACGTTATTCCTATCCAGATGTTCATAAATCTTATCCCTTACCATTCTCTCTAAGACTTTGCCCACCACTGAAGTCAGACTCACTGGCCTATAGTTACTAGGGCTATCCCTACTCCCTTTCTTGAACAAGGGGACCACATTCGCTATCCTCCAGTCCTCTGGTACTATTCCCGTTGACAATGACGACATAAAAATCCAGGCCAATGGCTCTGCTATCTCCTCCCTAGCTTCCCATAGGATCCTAGGGTAAATGCCATCAGGCCCAGGAGACTTATCTATTTTCATCCTCTCCAATATTCCCAGAACCTCTTCCCTGCAT
Source organism: Hemiscyllium ocellatum (assembly GCF_020745735.1). Lineage (NCBI taxonomy): Eukaryota > Metazoa > Chordata > Chondrichthyes > Orectolobiformes > Hemiscylliidae > Hemiscyllium > Hemiscyllium ocellatum. Next base: position 861,430 of record NC_083404.1, on the reverse strand, counting down.
ATTTCCAGGCCATCCATTCTAATCATTTGTGACTCCATATTCACATCAGCAACAGTGTCCTGTTCCTGAGTGAATACTGATGAAAAGTATTGATTTAGAGTCTCTCCAATCTCCTCCGCCTCCACACACAACTTCCCACTACTATCCTTGACTGGACCGATACCTACCCTAGTCATCCTTTTATTCCTGACATACCTATAGAAAGCCTTTGGGTTTTCCCTAATCCTACCAGCTAAAGACTTTTCATGTCCCCTTCTCGCTTCTCTTAGCTCTCTCTTTAGATCCTTCCTGGCTACCTTATAACTCTCTATCGCCCCAACTGAACCTTCACGCCTCATCTTTACATATGCCGCCTTCTTCCCTTTCACAAGGGATTCCAATTCCTTACTAAACCACGGCTGCCTCACAAGGCCCTTTACACCATGCCTGACTGGTACATACTTATCGAGGACACGTAGTAGCTGCTCCTTGAACAATCCCCACATCTCATTAGTGTTCTTCTCTTGAAGCCTGTTTTTCCAATCCACACATCCTAAGTCATGCCTCACTGCATCATAATTTCCCTGCCCCCAGCTATAACTCTTGCCCTGCGGCGCACACTTATCCCTCTCCATCACTAGAGTAAAAGTCACCGAGTTGTGGTCACTGTCCCCGAAGTGCTCACCTACCTCCAAGTCTAACACCTGGCCTGGTTCATTACCTAGAACCAAATCCAGTATAGCCTCACCTCTTGTTGGCCTGTCTACATATTGTGTCAGGAAACCCTCCTGCACACATTGGATAAACACCGACCCATCTAATGAACTCGAGCTATAGCTCTCCCAGTCAATATCTGGGAAGTTAAAGTCCCCCATAACAACCACCCTGCTACTTTCACTCTTTTCCTGAATCATCCTCGCAATATTATCCTCTACTTCTCTAGGACTATTAGGAGGCCTGTAGAAAACACCTAACAGGGTGACCTCACCTTTCCTATTTCTAACCTCAGCCCAAACTACCTCAGATGGCAAGTCCTCTTCCATCGTCCATTCCACTGCCGTAATACTATCTTTGACAAGTAATGCCACACCTCCCCCTTTTTTACCCCCATGTCTGATCCTACTAAAACATTTAAACCCTGGAACCTGCAACAGCCATTCTTGTCCCTGTTCTACCCACATCTCTGTAATGGCCACAACATCGAAGTCCCAGGTACCAACCCACGCTGCAAGTTCACCTACCTTATTCCTTATACTTCTGGCATTGAAGTATACACACTTCAAGCCACCTTTCTGTTTACAGGCACCCTCCTTCGAGATCGCTGCATTATTCATAACCTCCCTACACTCAACGTCCTGTACCCTAAAGCTACAGTCCAGGTTCCCATGCCCCGGCAGAGTTAGTTTAAACCCTCCCAAAGAGCACTAGCAAACCTCCCCCCAAGGATACTGGTGCCCCTCAGGTTCAGGTGTAGACCATCCTTTTTATAGAGGTCCCACCTTCCCCACAAAGAACCCCAGTTGTCCAGAAACCGGAATCCCTCCCTCCTGCACCATCCCTGTAGCCACGCATTTAACTGCTCTCTCTCCCTATTCCTCGACTCTCTATCACATAGGGCTCAGGACCTGGTCCCCTGTACTTCATGGTATATGTTACCAGTTTAGACTTAAAGTTAGGGGAATGATGAAGAAGTTTGAGGTAATATAAAACTTGATTACATACTCATAGTGGGGAAGAAAAATATCTGCAGGAAGATATCAATGGACTGTTAAGTAAGACAGAAAATTAGCAAATGGAAATTAATCTGGAGAAATGTATGGCATTGCAATTGTGGGGAGAGCAAATGAGGAAAATAATTACTCAGCAAAGACAGGGTACTGCAACATGGTACTGAAAAATTAGCAAAACAAATGGATCTTGGAGTGCATGTCCACAGATTCTTAAAGAGAATTGAATAAGTGGATAAGCTGGTTATGAAAACATAGATTGTATATGTTTGTACATGATATTGAGGTCCCGGTGTTGGACTGAGGTGGATAAAGTTACAAATCACACAACACCAAGTTATAGTCCAAAAGGTTTATCTGGAAATACAAGTTACCTGACAAAGGAGCAATGGTCTGAAAGCTTGTACTTCCAAATAAACCAGTTGGACTTTAATCTGGTTTTGTATGTTTGTACATGGAAGACCTCCCTTTATTAACTAAGACATAAAGCATAAAAGCAAGGAGGTTATGCTAGAACAATATAAAGTTGTAGTTGAGCCACAGTTAGAATACTGCACACAGCTATTATCACCAGAGAGGATACACAGGGCATTCACAATAATGTTTGCTAGGAATGGTGATTTTTAACTAATAGGCTGGAGTCATGTTCTTTGGAGGAAAAGAAGGTGAGGGAAGATGACATTCAGGTGTATGAAATTATTAAGGCCCCAGCTAGAATGGATCTGAATAATTTACATCTCTTAGCAGAGAGATCAATAACCAGCTTTAAGGTCATTGGAGGTAGGATTCACAGGGCACTGAGGAAAAATACTTTCATCCAGAGGATGGTGGGAGCTTGGATGTCATTGCCTGAAAGTGTGTTAAAGGCAGAAACTCACATTGTGTTGGAAGGATATCTGGCTACAATGTGCCGTACTTGACAGAGCTGCAAACCAAGAATTAAAAACTGGGATTAGGTGAGATTATTATTTTTTGGTCTCCTTTGTGCCTTAATTTTTTTTTATTTTGAGTTGTTATTTTCATTTAGGTATTAATAGGGAAAAGCTGTGTTTCTATGAGACATGTTAAATTTCAGCCTTCTGTGGAGTCACTGTACCATTATTATTTCATACGATAACAAAACTGAATATCATGTGATGGTTGCAGAATTCCAAATCCAACCCTGGAGTTGTCAAGCTGTGGGATAGGTGCTGAGGCATCAGGCAGCTCCATGTCATAATAACACAGCAACAAAGCCAGAAACTGTTTGATCTCATTGATTGCAAAATAGCGACCAGGACACATACTGGTTCCAGAACCAAAAGGCATGAGGTAATATTTCAGCTTTCTACCATTTTTGTAGAATGTGGTCTTCTCTCTTCCATTTTCATCCATAAATCTGTCATATTTAAATACCTGCATGGTAAAGAATAATGCTTTGTTTTAGTGCATTGATTAAACTATCAAATGAAAAATAAGCTTTTTGGAATAGTTTAAAATCACTTTTAGGTAAATCTTTTCAGTAAATCTGTATTTTCTGTTGGATAAGTCTGTCTACTGAACTTTGGCATATTTTGGTAATGTCAGTTTTAGTGAGTTTCATAGATGATTTCATTTTGCAAGGCCTAGTAAGTTTTCTTATGCTCTCATCCCAAACCATCTCTACTACTACCTACCACATCTATATGACATTCCTTTCATCTGATATTAGCTGATTCTTTCATTTGCCATAACAGACGTACTCCTTGCTGTCAGGATATCCTGAGATATACCAATATCCCCAGTGTCAGTGCCATATTTACAAGGCCATTGTGCACCCAGGCAGGCACTGTTAGTCTGTAATTGTTCCACATGTTTGCAGACATTCACCTCGACATAGCTGAGAAGGGTGCACTGGCTTCCTGTTTTGTGGGCAGGGACCACAGATGTCACGATGGATAGGGGGGTGCAGAGGAGGGGCATCCTCTTCCCCAAGGACCAGCAGAGGAGGTCACATCACCAGATCCTGCCAGCCTGGTCCAAGTCTGAGACTTGGGTCAGTGCAGTCTCCATGGTATGGAGGAATATCCAGCAGTGCAGGAAGAATGCCCAGGGCTTTGGGCAGAGGTGCTCACTGAAAATGATAAGTTCCCTGTTGAGAAAGGGCAACAAATACATCAGCATCTTCTCAGCAGATGATTTCCGGGATTGTTCCCACAACTATGGGTACAGTTCACTGCATACGCCTGGCCATTAGGGCTTCCTGGAAACAGCCAACTGGGTTTGCAAATGAGAAAGACATTCACTCCCTTAATATTCAAAATGTCTGTTACCAACAGAAAAGAACTATTCAGGAATGTGCTCGTTTTCTAGGCAGCTCTCATGATAATTGCACCCCAAGGAGCTCTCAGCTGCAGCAGTTATTTAAGGCCCTTGATCGTGTGTATCGTTGGATCCTGGATGACAAGAGTTATCCCATCAAAATGTGGCTGATTGAACCAGCACATTATACCCAAAGCTCCATGGGGGAATAATAAACGTTTGTTATCATTGTGCCATGCATGTGGCATTGCAAAAAGAAATGCAAATTGAGTATATTAAGGAGCTGCTAATATTCACAGCTGGGGATGATGGAGAGGAGTATGAGGAGAAGAAGAAAAATCTCATGACAGCCCTCCCAGTTGCTGACATCATGCCTGCCTGCTCTCTCAGAGACAACCTTGACCATGAATATTGAAAATCATGTCTAACAGTCATTCCCTTTGTTTGCCCTACTGTTAATGTTTGTCAGCCTCAATTCAGGATGATATCACTACAGATGTCCTCTCCCCTACTCACCCACAAAATGAAACAATCTCACATTGGATAATGAATAGAGATGATTGCACCCCAAAGATATAGACTTCACACTGACTTTAATATCATGAGCCATCTCCCTGACATTGTAAAATCCATCTTGCACAAACAGCATGTACGTTTCTGGGATCTTGGCCACTTGATGAGTTATTTGTGATGGACTAACAGATGCTACATGTGCAGCCATATCACATTGCCTTGGGAATACAAACCACTCCACACATTACCATTCAATAAAGACTGAGCTCTAACACATCACCACATTGTTGCCTACAAGGTGAGATGCACCTCTCTGCCTTTCATTCAGCAACAACTGCCAAACATGAAGCATGACTGTGCACATCATATTGTATCATTTGTCATTGCAAAGGGGAGAAGGAATACTAATTGAAATGACTCCTCTAAAGGAAGCAATGGATATACAAAATGACTACATTACTCATGTGAACAAAATATATTCTAGTATATTTCTACTATAATGTGTATGATTTCTATCTATTTTAATAGTGTTTGTTTTGGATTTTGAACCAGTGGCATGTGGGTTGTCTGTGTGTGAAGAGGAATAATGATAAGGTTGGAAATATTTCTGTAGTCATGGTGATTTCTTTTAAAACACAATATAAAAGGAAGACTTCCTGGAGGGAAATGGACTTTTGTTTTTATTGAATGGGTCTGGGAGAACAAAGCAAAAAGTTATGCACTAGACTTGTGCATTTAGCAGGTCCAAAAATTGTATATGGCTGAAAGGAAATACCCATAGCTTTAAAAAAAAACATGGTTTGAGCAGATCTGGAGAAGTATTGACTGAAACTGGATGTGAAAAGTAGTTGTTCCTACATTAAAGATTTGAGGTAGTTTAGAACTATTAAGAATGCATTAAAGATCCATATCAGTACTGTTTGGTTAAAACTCTGAATGTATTATATGATGCTGCCTCAATTGTATAAAGATTCAGTGAAGAGGCTATCAGATTCTCAAGTCAGGGAATTGAAGCCACAGATACAGCAGGAAATTCTCCCTGGTGTGAGGCTGGTAAAGGAATGCTGGGATTAATGGGATTGGATCTTACCATGTGTTTCAAAATCTTTAAATTCATATTATAAGCAAATAGTTTAGTTCATTCTACTTTTTCTTCATGTCTTTTATGCAATAAACCTCAGTTTTATTGTTAAAACTGCATTTTCAGGATTACATGTTTGTGTTTCAGTGAAATATCACTTTGTTCAAATCATAAGAACTACAATCTAACAAACCAGGTTTAAAACTGAGGTCTGACTTGTCCAGTAATAGTATTAACAGCGATCAAAACACTATGTAAATTTACATACAAGGAGAAAGTGAGGACAGCAGATGCTGGAGGTCAGAGTTGAGAGTGTGGTACTGGAAAAGCACAGCAGGTCAGGCAGCATCCGAAGAGCAGGAGAATTGACGTTTCAGGCATAAGCCCTTCATCAGGCTAAAGGACTTATGCCCGAAACGTTGATTCTCCTGCTCCTCGGATGTTGCCTGACTTGCCATGCTTTTTGAGATTTACATACAATCATGTGTCAGCAACCATGCCACCATTGTGTCTTTAATACATCTTACTTTTCTTATGTGAGCACTGACATCAGCAGCTAGTGAGGAGGTAATTTGCTGAAAAATATGCCTTGTTGTGTTTGCATGTGGGACACATGTCCAGTGCATGCACTTTAAACCTGCATTGTGTTTCCATGCACTGGGGCTCCCACCACATGTGGAGGAGAAGCTTTCACTTCCTATCCAACTATCAGGAGCTGGGCTCTTCAAATCCATGTCCCAATGTGGAACCACAAGATGGAGAGAGGCTTTTACACAGTCTCTTGTCCACTTTTCAAAGTTGAAATAAAGATTCATTATAATATTTCACTGGTGTACATTTTGGAAATATAATACACAGGAATCTTTAAATTATTCACTTTAGAATTTAATGTGTGCAATGCTAATATTTTACCTACCAAGGGATCCTCATAAATGTCTGGATCAAAATGTAGTTGTTGAGGATATAAACCAATTTGGTCTCCTTTTCGAATAGCCAGCTTTGCACCACCATCCAGAGTTAGGAAAAAGTCCTCAGTAGCAACACGCAGCATTATTGATGCACTTGATAAGCGTAGACTTTCATTTATTAGACTACCTGTTCAGTTTATTTCGGAAGATCATTTAGTAAACATTCACAAAAAATGCATAATACATACAATGCCAAAAATTGTTTATTTAAAGGATTATTATCAAGAAATTTTAAAACATGAATGCAAGTACACATCCAAGCCACCCAGTATTCTGACTTGGAAAAGGCCAGAGTCCTGGAATTCCCTCCCTTACAGAATTGGGAGTGAACCGACAGCAAATGGATTACTGCAGTTCAAGGAACACAACTTACCACCATATTTTTTAGGGAAATAGACTCTTGCCCACCTAGTAATGCCCACACCCCTTAATACATAGTAAAACAAATGCAGAAGTTTATTTCTGAAATTAACCACAATGATAAAGAATGGTAGATATTCGACTATAAGGTATAAATGAATAATTCAACTTAATGGGCAGAATCCGGGAGACAAGGTGGGTGGGGACTCCTCAATGTTTGCAAGGTGAAATGTCAGCTTCCCGATTATGGAATTAATGTTTTAAAGTAACTTGGTGCGGGATTGAAGATGGGTTGTGTTTTTCAAACGCAAGCATCTATTTTTAATATATTGGCATGTTCTGGATGTTCATTAAAGTAGCATGTTGCCATTTAAGTCAACAGCAAATGAGAAATAAATGCCTTCTGAAAGATGATTGTTTAAAGGTGGTGTGTAGCAGGTGAGATATTTGTCCTGGCAGATTTAGTGTGAGTTGAAGCTGCTTTATTTGACTGGGAAGAGAGATCTGAACTATTACAATGATGGTGGTTGTCCAGGGAGATCAGTGAATGGACATCTGAAGGAGATTGGCAGTTGCTCTGAAGATCCACATGTGACAGGTGAGGATGGGGTGACGGTTGTTCCAGTTAACAGTATTAGATTAGATGGGATTGAGGTTCACAAGGAGGAAGTGTTAGCAATTCTGGAAAGTGTGAAAATAGACAAGTTCCCGGGGTCAGATGGGATTTATCCTCGGATTCTCTGGAAAGCCAGAGAGGAGATTGCAGACCCTTTGGCTTTGATTTTCATGTCGTCATTGTCTACAGGAATAGTGCCAGAAGACTGGAAGATAGCAGATATTGTCCCCTTGTTCAAGAAGGGGAGTAGAGACAATCCTGGTAATTGGAGATTAGTGAGCTTTACTTTGGTTGTGGGTAAAGGTTATAAGAAATAGGATTTGTAATCATCTAGAGGGGAATAAGTTGATTAGGAATAGTCAACATGGTTTTGTGAAGGGTATGTTGTGCCACACAAACCTTATTGAGTTCTTTGAGAAGGTGACCAAACAGGTGGATGAGGGTAAAGCGGTAGATGTGGTGTATATGGATTTCAGTAAGGCGTTTGATAAAGTTCCCCATGGTAGGCTATTGCACAAAATACAGAGGCATAGGATTGAAGGAAAATTAGCGGTTTGGATCAGAAATTGACTAGCTGAAAGAAGACAGAGAGTGGTGATTGATGGGAAATGTTCATCCTGGAGTTCAGTTACTAGCGGTGTACCGCAAGGATCTGTTTTGAGTGGGGCCACTGCTGTTTGTTATTTTTATAAGTGACCTAGATGAGGGCGTAGAGGATGGGTTAGTAAATTTGTGGATGACACTAAGGTCGGTGGAGTTGTGGATAGTGCTAAAGGATGTTGCAGATTCCAGAGGGACATAGATAAGCTGCAGAGCTGGGCTGAGAGGAGGCAAATGGTAAGAGTCTTGGTAATGCAGATGAGCAGAGAGATCTTAGTGTCCATGTACACAGATACCTGGAAGTTGCCACCCAGGTTGTTCGGGTTGTTAAGAAGTATTATGGTGTGTTAACTTTTATTGGTAGAGGGATTGAGTTTCAGAGCCACAAGGTCATGCTGCAGCTGTACAAAACTCTGGTGGGGCCACATTTGAGTATTGCATACAGTTCTGGTCACCACATTATAGGAAGGATGTGGAAGCTCTGGAAGAATGGAGAGGAGATTTGCTGGGATGTTGCCTGGTATGGAGGGAATGTTTTTTGAGGAATGGCTGAGGGATTTGAGGCTGTCTTCATTGGAGAGAAGTAGACTGAGAGGTGACTTAATTGAGACATATGAGATAATTAGAGGGCTAGATAGGGTGGACAGATGGTAATGGCTAGAATGAGGGGGCATATCTTTAAATTGAGGGGTGATAGATATAGGACAGATGTCAGAGTGGTTTCTTTACTCAGAGAGTAGCAGGGGCGTAGAATGTACTGCCTGCAACAGTGGTAGATTCGCCAACTTTAAGGGCATTTAACATGTCATTGATAGGCATATGGATGAAAATGGAATAGTGTCAGATAAATAGACTTCAGATTGGTTCCTCAGGGTGGCGCAACATTGAAGGCCGAAGGGTCTGTCCTGCGCTGTAGTGTTCTATGTTCTATATTCTCTCAGACCGGCCTAATGATGTTGCCGGCTTTCAGACAGTGAATGTCATTTTAATATATCCTGGCATAGAAATCCATGCAGTAACAGCCGGATCTGCAACTCCCTGCTTGCCCATGCACACAGTCCTCAGCTACGCCAAGATAATTGGCTGGTCATTATGTGATTGCAGGTGACTAGCTGTCCCATCACCGAGTGGAATATCAATTCACTTTCCAGTGTTTGATCCCACCATCAGAAAATTCACTGCAAGAAACTACCATCCAGTGGTTCCAATAGCATTGTGAACTATAACAAAGTCAAGGTGTATTATCAATGTCATAGAAGCACAAGTTTGATTTGCTCTATTAAGTGACTTGTTTACTGATGACATTAACTTAGGTGCTCAGTAATAGTACAGGTGTAGAGAGTTGCATAAGCATTTTGATAGATGAAGTAAGTGGACTTAACTGTAGCAGATAGGGTTCAAAATGGGAAAGTATTAGGCCATTCATTTCAGACTTAAGAAAGATAAGTTAAAAAGATTTGAAGCTCAGATTGCAAAATCATTCCCACTTAATCGTTATATTCTAAATATAACTAAAGATATTAATGCAATTTTGTCCTCTATCTCAAGAGGGTTGGAGTACAATGTTAGAGCTGTACAGAGTTCTGGTTATACCATATTTAAAGTAGTGTTCACTCTGGGCACTGCACTGTTTGTTAACTATGAAGCAGATACAGTGCAGGTTTACTAGATTATTGTCAGTATTAAAAGGATTAACTTTTGAGGATGTGTTACATCAGTTAGGTATTGAATATTAAAGATTAAGGAGTAATCTAAATGAGGTGTTTAAGATAATTGAAGGGTACATCTGAAGAAAGCGTTTTCCCATGAGGAAATTCCAGAACAAGAGGAGTATGTTCTTAAAATTAACACCAGGCATTCCGAGGTGATGTAATAAAGCACTTCCTGGAACTTTCTCGGTCAACTGAAAGTTTCATTCCTGATGAGAAGGGCTTTTGCCGGAAACGTCGATTTTTCTGCTCCTCGGATGCTGCCTAACCTGCTGTGTTTTTCCAGCACCATACTATAAGGGCGGCACGGTGGCTCAGTGGTTAGCACTGTGGCCTCACAGCACCAGGGACCCAGGTTCAATACCTGCCTTGGGCAACTGTCTGTGTGGAGTTTGCACATTCTCCCTGTGTCTGTGCGGATTTCATCCGGGTGCTCCGGTTTTCTCCCACAGTCCAAAGATGTGCAGGTTAAGTGAATTGGCCATGCTAAATTGCCTGTGGTGTTAGGTGGATTAGTCAGGGGTTAAATATAGGGGGGGGTGGGTTTCTTTTTGGAGGGTCAGTGTGGACTTGTTGGGTCTAAGGGCCTGTTTCCACACTGTAGGTAATCTGATCTTGACTGAAAATTTCAATGCAGAAAGTGTTTTGAGGTCGGCGTGGAAGGTGTTGGATTCCTGAAGAAGGGCTCATGCCTGAAACGTCGAATCTCCTGCTCCTTGGATGCTGCCTGACCTGCTGCGCTTTTCCAGCAACACATTTTCAGCTCTGAAAATTTCAATCTGCTTTATGGAACTCTGGCAGGTGGATGGAGTTATGGTCTGGTGAATGGTGCTATTCCTATTTTCTGAAAACTGTGTTCAAACTATTTTTTGACTGTTTTATGTAAGAGAAATTAATGAAATCCACTGTCCATGCCAGGCTACTTGCATAATTGTTAGTGTTGACCACTAGTTGTGAATTAGTATTCAGTCATGTTAATCGGTATTACAAAGATATATATGATCCAAATGATAAACATTATCATGTTCTTACCCATAGCTGTCATGCTATCTAATTGTTCTCTTGTGAAGATAATCGGATTATTAATGTCACCAGGCTTCTGATTTGTCACACAAAGCAAGTTTTCAATTTCATTTTTCACTGCTTTCAGTGCTTCTTGAGACCTGTAGATTATGTAAAACCAAATAATAGATGGTGTGAACTGAATGTCACAGACAGCAAATATGACAGCTTTCCATCTAGATATGGAAAATCATAGCTCTATATGGATTTCATGTTCTCAAAACTTAGTGGCCCAGAATTTACTGATAAAATAATGAATAATAAATAACTATTATTAATGTGCAAATTGACCAGCGATTTATGGTAAAAGAAGAGATACCCACTGAATTGCAAATGTCCACAAATTGTTGGATGATTCGCACTGCTCTATTATTAGCTTGGCATCATACTGTTATTTTTATTATGGTGCTGCATCTGTGCATTAATTGACAACACAAGAAGTAATTTTAGAAATTTACAACATAAATATCATCCCTCTTTAACAGTATAACAATAATTTTAAAAAGCCCTAAGAACTGTGGACGCTGGAAATCAGAAACAAAAACAGAAATGGCTGGAGAAACTCAGCAGATCTGTCGACATTTGTGGAGTGAAAGCAAAGTTAATATTTTGGGTCCAGAGATCTTTCTACAATCAATTGATTGGAGAAAGGTCTCTGGATCCAAAATATTAACTTTGCTTTCATTCCACAGATACTGCCAGACCTGCTGTGTTTCTTCAATAATTTCTGTTTATGTTTCTGATAATAATTAATAACTGCCAGTAGATCTCCTTAGCTTAGCAATTGACAGTGCAGATTCTCATTTCTCATGTAATGATTGTGGCTTTCCTTTGGAGAGTTAAAATAATTGAAACTAGTTATCTTAGTTTTCTTTTCTACTTCTTTTTAGCTCTCAACATAATCATTAATTTCCTCTCTTTATTTCTCTTTAAATACCTGATTTTGACACCAAAATCATCTACTCTAATTCATAATACTTCTTAGTCTCTTGTTTGTTTATTTCTCAGTTCTTATAATCAAGGATATACACTTCCTGAGAGAAGTGCTTTAAACTACGGTCTCTCAATAGCCGTAATTGTAACTCCTCAATGCAACTGATCAAAGGCTTCCCAGCTTGTCACTTTCACTGAAAGTGTGTACTCACTGTGTACTCACTTTGCTGACCGTGAAGAAACAGTCTCTCTATTTGGGAAAACTGGAATTCAGGATGAAAGCAGGTCTTCACTTCCTTTTTTAATTTCATGAGCCACTTCCGAAATGGCTTACCCAAGGGAAGATCCTGCTAGTCATCAAATCTGCCCTGAGAAGAGCCAGAATTGGGCAAGTCAACATCAGGATCCTGATCAAATGTCATTTTGTTGAACTTTTCCACCTGGAAAATACTGGAATTTACCTTTATCAGACTGGGAAAATTTTACCTTTTCTGTCTGCCTTAACAGTAGAAGTTACATATAGTTCTGAAAATATGGAGGGCTGAATCTTACCATAGTTTGGAAAAGTGTCATTTTTGCTGAGTTTCATGGAGGGTTTCTCTCTGCAAGGACTGGTTAGTTTTCATATTATTACAGCACGGCAGTGAACCCTCTGTTAGTTAAACTAATCACCCAGAAAATGTCATCTCGCCTCATAATCTGTTAAAATATGAGCGACAAAGAACTCCCAAATTCCACTATTTAAAGAAAATAACATCAATTTATTCTTTAACTCTAAAAGTGAACATTAAAGAACAACTATTCACAACTCTGAGCAAGTGGTGTCTTCCTTATCTGTATATAAGGATACTAGTGAGATGACTGCCAGACTACTCAGACCCCTTAGCATCATGGTAACCCACAAACCCACCAACACACTAAAACAGCAGCTAACGAACTTGAAGGACCCTATACTGACAAGAAGCAAAACTAATGTAATTTACAAAATACTGTGCGAGAACTGTAACAAACACTACATTGGACACACAGGCAGAAAACTAGCCACCAGGATACATGAACATCAACCAGCCACAAAACGACATGGCCATCTCTCACTAGTATCCTCACATACAGATAAGGAAGACACCACTTCTACTGGGACAACACAGCCATCCTAGGACAATCCAAACAGAGACATGCATGAGAATTGTTAGAAACATGACATTCCAACCAAAACTTTATCAACAGACACATCAAGTTAGACCCCATCTACCACTCCCCTCAGGAAAAGAACAGGAAATGACATCGTCACAGGAAATGACATCACAAACCCAAAGAAACCCAAACATATAAATAGAAAGCAGGAATCATGTAAAGTGTTTCATCCCGAGGCCCACTGAAGATGTTACTTAGCAGGGTGACTAACCATCCAGCTCAGTGAGCAAACTTACATCCAGAACCTCAACCTGAGTTACAAATCTTCTCAAAACTCACCTCCCTTTCTATTAATTGCTTATTACCTGCCTCCAATTCTTCAACAATATACTGTTCCAATAAAACATTTATTAAAATTACATCAACTTAATTTCAAACCCATACAGCGACTGTCGTCTTTGGTATCTTTCTTTTTCCGGCTGAAGGTCTCCCTGGGTTGTGTTCTTTTTTTTTTACTGTGAAGATGTTTCATATGAGAAAGTACCTTTGATAGAGAGTGTTTCAATGTCTTGGGTCTCGTTCAATGGCAGTTACTCCATCTGATTTTCAAAATGCCTGCCTTTTTTATATCCCCAACATCGATTGTCTCATAGGTTTGATGTCGACAAAACAATAAATTCAAACTTGATTAGGTTTTAGTATCCTGGGACATAACTTAAACTGATTGGTTAAATTCAAATCGTCAAAACAATAACCAACTTATTTCACAGCCAAATGTTACATATTTTCAATTTTCCAGCATACTCTGAGACTGCTTTTGTAAACTATCAGTGCAGAGCAGCATTCAATCTCAAAGATGCTTCATAGCAATATGCTCTGGTCCCAAACTCACCTTATTAAATACCTCCCATGACCCATGGCACCCCTCTCACCTGCTGTCAGGCCTATTTTCCCACTCACTGTAGATTGAAGTACTTACTACTGCTGGGATTCTAGGATCCCTAGTGTGGACACCGTCTTGGAACCCCATTGTGTACCCATAAAGGATTGGTAGTCTAGATTTGCCCTTCACTATTAACTAGGTAATAGGTAACTGCTGCTCCCTCACCACCTGACACCTGGAGGAAGAATGCTTCATCTTCTGCCACTTCAACCCCAGGGCATCAATGTGGACTTCACCAGTTTTCCCCTTCCCCCCACCTCACCCCAGTTCCAAATTTCTAGCTCAGCACTGTCCCCATGACTTGTCCTACCTGCCTATCTCCTTTTCCACCTATCCACTCCACCCTCCTCTCTGACCTATCACCTTCATCCCCACCCCCATTCACTTATTGTACTTTATGTTACTTTCTCCCCACCCCCACCCTCCTCTCATTTATCTCTTCATCCTGCAGGCACTCTGCCTCTATTCCTGATGAAGGGCTTTTGTCCGAAATGTCGATTTTCCTGCTCTTTGGATGCTGCCTGAACTGCTGTGCTTTTCCAGCACCACTCTACTCCAGAATCCCTTCACTATTAACCTAGTGGCACAGCCGCCTCAAACCAATACATCTCAAGGCACAGTTGGCATGGCTAATGCTTCCTTGCACATTCCTTCACCTATCATGTTTATATACCTGTCCTTACCTTATACACCTTTTTAGGTCACTGCTACCTTTTCCCCCACTGCCCACTCTAGCCCAGCATCTTACTATTGTTCATTGTGGGTCCACCTCACATAGGGAAGTCTTCAGTTGCCTTAATAAATTCACTTTTAAGTTCAAACAACAAAAGCAAATAGAAATCAAACAATCTGAACAGAAACAACTGTTTACATGTTGAGCACCAACAAATTTACTCAATTAATTACCACGGTACCCAGCTCTCATCTACTGGAAGTGGGTATTAATTAATCCTGACTGGCTCATAGCATTTTACACTGCTGTGCTCTGTCATGTTGAAGATGATGTTCATCCTGTTGATGTCCTCATTTGCTTCAGTAAATTGTTCCCAGTATCCTGGTTCATCAGCATCCCTCACATTTCCTGTTTGCCTGCTTAGAGCAAAGCATGCTAGGATTAAGCAGCACATTCTATGTTGTATGTAAAAAAGGCTAACTCAGACCAATCTGAGCAGTGGAAGCTCTCCTTCAGCAGGCATATCATCTGCTCCACCATGGCCCTAATCATGAAGAGGCTGCATTGTATCTCTGGTCCACTTCAGTCAGGAGCTTGAATGGCAGAGTCATCAGCCATGTTGACAGTGGCAGTCTCTGTCTCCCAGTGATCAGCTTTATAAAGCAGCTGGACCCTACAAGCAACAGGAGCATTGGTGTTCTCGAGAATGTAGACATCATGACAAGGTGTTGGTGCAGATCTCTAAGAGGTGGAACACGTGATCACTGACCGTCTGCACATTGATAGAATGGAACCCTTTTGTATTGATGAACTCAGCTGCATTATGGAGAAAAGGTTGGACTCTCAATGCGACATCACACCCTGCACCTGAGGGATATGAGCTCCATTGCTGAATCCAGCTGTTCAGGCTACAGCACTGACTTTGTCACAGGGAAATGAGAAGAAGCAGTGTGATTTGGCACAAATTGCATTGGTCACCGTCTCGATGCATTTGTGGATTGATGATTGAGAGATCCTACATGGGTCCCCAGCGGCTCCTTGGAAGGTGTCAGTCGCTTAAAGGTTCAATGCAGTTGTCACCTTCATGGACATAGGCAGTAGTCTAGCAATTGGCATAGTTCTGTGACAGTGTCCTGGGACATCTTCACCTTGCAACAATACTGCACCTTTATCATCCGAAAAAATGGTGTTGAGGACAAAGGATCCTTGTTTTTCCTGCACAAACTGAGGGGTGGTTCAACTTCATCCTCTTTTTGTGGTGGTTGTTCAGATTCTGTTGGAAGTTGCTTTTGGATTTGCATCTCTTCCTCTCCCACTTCTTTGTACCTTTGGATCATAGCAACAGCAATGATAACACTTCCTGTGGCTGGAGCCTTCAGTCACATTTGAGGTGAACTGTATGAGGAGCAGAAGAAACAGACTGGTCCTTGTCAACAGAAGCAATCAACATTTGCATCATGTATAAATTACATTTTACATAGACTGGGACATAGACCACTTGGACATGGGCTGATTCGTCTTGGCACTTTAACTTTTGACATTATTCCAACAAGGTACTAGAAGTCATGTGACAAAGAAATCTCTCAATGTCACATCGCCTCATGAAAGGAATCGCTGCAGGAAAGAGAGTCTGACATTAAGCTTCGAGTTCACGAGAAGAAGGAATCAGTTCCGTACTCCCCAGGAGATCATGCATTAGCTGGGGGCATTGTGTCTATAGGTACATCTTTTAATATCACTTGTGATTACTTCTGCTTCACAGAAAAATCTGTTTTCAGTTTGCAAGGGTCAATGATATGGTCATCATTGCTTGTGACCAGGATTTGAAACCATATAGTTGTACAAGACATGCATTTCATATTTCATATATGACTGCAAATGATTTCTACCCACACTCTGCAAGTTAATGATTGGTGCAACTGCCCCTTGAAGGACTTCCTATCACCTCAGAAGTGGAGCTCACGATTTGCATCATCGCATAAAAAAAACTGAGCCCCTCACACTGGATGTAATTGCAGTCATCCTTCATTCGTAGGTCACATTTATCACTGACAGGTCATGAAAGGCAAAGCAGATTACATTTGATACTGAGAATACCATCTTGATTGTCAGGTCTGCACATCCCCCAACAAACCCCTTTCTGTCTAGTGCTCCGTGGACAGCTCATCTCTACTGATACCTCACATTGTCAACCATCACCTTGAACCATGACTCCAACTCTCTGAGCCCTGTCACTACAGTTTAGTGATGCCTACCATTGTGCTGCACACGTTCCTGGTCAAGCGCACCGTGGTGGTTACTACCTATCACACAGCCTTCTCACAGTGTCCTGCATCCTTCCTTGCACCATTAGCTCCCCATTACATATTGAATATTTCACACCCCCACCGCCCTTGTCCCCTAACATCCCAGGGCTGGTCCAATCCCCAGGTTTGACTCCTCCCACATCCCTACTGCAACAGTGTTCCCAGTTACCCATTCCTGACTTTCACCTCTAGGTGTTGACCTCTAGGACTGACTATACTTAACCTCCCGATTGACTTGGAAGGACAGCCCCGAATAATGACAGACCAGACCCCTGACTGATTTTGGTGCCTTTCCCTGATTAACGATACACTCATCCCCTGTTTGGTTACATTGGGCCTGCAGGACCGACTGTGGCCCACTCCTGGACTGCAGTAAGATAGCCACCCTGACCCATTCGGCCCAAGTGGATGGCTAACTGTATCCAAATCTTTGGACTGATCAGGGACTGTCTCTGACTGTCTGATCAGGGTCCCTGACTGGCAGCAATCGTTCTTGAGTTGACTTCCTTTCACTTGGAGACATGGCCATTTGGGTGATTTACATGTGTGTTTGCCAGGCTGCTGGCGTATGCTGGATTTAAAACAGTAAGTTGTAATATTTCAGAATTCCATAGACATTAGAACAGCTCCCAAAGACTGAAAAGTAACAAATGCTACCTCTCTATTTCAGAAAGAAGCAAGACAGGATACAGGAGACTTCAGGCCAGTTTGCCTAACATCAGTACTAGACAAAATTGTAAAATCTATTGTGAAGAACTTAGTAATGTAGCATTTAGAAAATCAGAAAACATTGATAAGGATAAATACAAAAGACTACTCAGGAAATTACAGTATATAAATTAATATGGATTAAGAATTGGTTAATGGATAGACCATGGCCTTGGGATTAAGGATGTTGTTGGTCCTGAGGTGATTGAACAGTCCAATACCCAGTCCGATACCTGGACAGGGGATACGTGCTGAACTGGGAGGCTGCAGTCTGCACTTGGCCTCCATCTGGGCCTATTAGAGATGTGGCTCCTTCATGGGTGGCCTTGGGCTAGTGAACTTTTGGGGACATTATATTTTATTTCCCAGGTTTTGAGGAAGTCCTTGAAACATTTTCTCTGCCCTCCTGGTAATTACTTGTGACAGAGCTCAAGGTAGAGAGCTCATTTTGAATGTTGTCATAGAAACATAGGAAATGGGAGCAGATGTAGGCCATTCAGTCCATCAAGCCTGCCCTACCGTTCAACAAGATCGTTTATCTTAATCGTCGTGGTTCTGTTCGCCGAGCTGGAAGTTTTTGCTGCAAACATTTCGTTCCCTGGCTAGGGAACATCATCAGTGCTATTGGAGCCTCCTGTGAAGCGCTGCTTTGATGTTTCTTCTGGTATTTATAGTGGTTTGTTCTTGCCGCTTCCGGGTGTCAGTTTCAGCTGTAGTAGTTTGTATGTGGGGTCCAGGTCGATGTGTCTGTTGATGGATGTTCTTGCCATTTCCGGGTGTCAGTTTCAGCTGTAGTGGTTTGTATATGGGGTCCAGGTCCATGTGTCTGTTAATGGAGTTTGTGGATGAATGCCATGCCTCTAGGAATTCCCTGGCTGTTCTCTGTCTGGTTGTCCTATGATGGTAGTGTTTTCCCAGTCAAATTCATGTTCCTGGTTGTCTGAGGGTATGGCTACTAGGAATAGCTGGTCGTGTCGTTTTGTGGCTAGCTGATGTTCATGGATGCAGATTGTTAGCTGTCTTCCTGTTTGTCCTATATAGTGTTTTGTGCAGTCCTTGCATGGTATTTTGTAAACTACGTTAGTTTGGCTCGTGCTGGCTATTGGGTCCTTTGTTCTAGTGAGTTGTTGTCTGAGTGTGGAAGTTGGCTTGTGTGCTGTTATGAGTCCTAAGGGTCGCAGTAGTCTGGCTGTCAGTTCTGAGACGCTCCTGACGTCTGGTAGTGTGGCTAGTCCTTTTGGTTGTGGCATGTCCTCGTTCCGTGGTCTATCTCTTAGGCATCTGGTGATAAAGTTGCGTGGGTATCCGTTTTTGGCGAATACCTTGTATAGATGTTCCTCTTCCTCTTTTCGTAGTTCTGGTGTACTGCAGTGTGTTGTGGCTCTTTTGAATAGTGTCCTGATGCAGCTTCGTTTGTGTGTGTTGGGGTGGTTACTTTCATAGTTTAGGACTTGGTCTGTGTGTGTTGGTTTCCTGTGTACCCTTGTGGTGAATTCTCTGTTGGGTGTTCTCTCTACTAACACGTCTAGGAATGGGAGTTGGCTATCCTTTTCCTCTCTCAGCCAACGCATCCATGAACATCAGCTAGCCACAAAACGACACGACCAGCTATCCCTAGTAGCCATACACTCAGACAACCAGGAACATGAATTTGACTGGGAAAACACTACCATCATAGGACAAGCCAGACAGAGAACAGCCAGGGAATTCCTAGAGGCATGGCATTCATCCACAAACTCCATTAACAGACACATGGACCTGGACCCCATATACAAACCACTACAGCTGAAACTGACACCCGGAAACGGCAAGAACATCCATCAACAGACACATCGACCTGGACCCCACATACAAACTACTACAGCTGAAACTGACACCCGGAAGCGGCAAGAACAAACCACTATAAATACCGGAAGAAACATCAAAGCAGCGCTTCACAGGAGCCTCCAATAGCACTGATGATGTTCCCTAGCCAGGGAACGAAATGTTTGCAGCAAAAACTTCCAGCTCGGCGAACAGAACCACGACAACGGACACCCGAGCTACAAATCTTCAACCAGAGTTTATCTTAATGCAATACTCTCACTTTCTCCTTATACCACTCTGCTTCAGTTGAGTTCTTTCTTAAATATATTCAGTGATTTAGCCTCCACTGTCTTCTGTGGTAGAGAGTCCCATCGATTCACCACCCTCTGAGTAAAGGAACGTCTCATCATTTCAGTCCTAAATGGTTTACCCCATTTTCTGACTCATGAGGAAACTGTGTATCTATTCAATTCACCGACTTGACTGGAAGCCATGCCTCAAGATGAGGGGTGTTGGCTGAGAGAGGACATTGATATTGGAGTAACTATCTTGCCAATGACTAATGCCAAGCATCATTATGCTATTTCTCAAGCGATTTGAGATGTGTGCTGTTCATTGTCCGTGTCTCCAATGTATACAGAAGGGGAGATATCACAGCTGTTCTATTGACTATGAGTTAGGTGTTGAGTTTGAGAAATTTGTCATGAAACACTCTGTTATTCTGACAGCAAACAACTGCACTGGCACATGGGAGGTAATCTTGAATTTCATCATCAATAATCCCTCTCGAAGTTGACAGAGTTGAAGGATATTATGAAGTCAAAGAAGGCTATGTACAGAGGTTACTGCTGCTCTTTGCACTTTCCTAAGATGGGTCTTGTCATGAAGACCATGTCCACTGTGTCTCTTGATCGAAAGGATCCACATTGTGACTCTGGTAGGAGGTCTTCGGCCAATGGACAGAAATGATTGAGGAGGATTTATTTGCAAGAACCATCACATTGCCATCAGCAGAATACCCTTCTCTCATTACTGTAATCAGTCAAATCTCCTTTCTTGAAGGTGACAATTAAAAACCATCATACAGAACATCCGGCATGCTCTCCCTGTTTCAGCTGAGGGAGTTGAGGTCATGGATTCAGACCCAGAGTGATTGTCCTGATATTTTAGTGTTTCAGCACGGGTTCCATCTGCACCTGCAGCTTAGTCGTTCTCAGCTGTAGAATGGCCTTTTCAAACTCATGTAGGGCTGAGATGGTGAAGGGCTATTGGATGTGGTTGAGGGCATGCATGCTGTGGATTGAGTTTTGGTTAAGATGGTCTTCAAAATGCCCCTCCCAATGTATGCTCTCTATTTCTCTGTTCTTGATGTGTCCCATTCAATTCTTAACTCTCAGTGGGGTTGGTCCTTTAATGCCGCGTTGGTCAGTGCAGTCAGTTCCTTAATGCTGGGTTGGTCAGTGGGGTCAGTCCTTTAGTGCCAGATTGGTCAGTGGGGTCAGTCCTTTAATGCCGGGTTGGTCAGTGGGGTCAGTCCTTTAGTGCCGGCTTGGTCAGTAGGGTCGGTCCTTTAGTGCCGGGTTGGTCAGTGGGGGCGGTCCTTTAGTGCCGGGCTGGTCAGTGGGGGCGGTCCTTTAGTGCCGGGTTGGTCAGTGGGGGCGGTCCTTTAGTGCCGGGTTGGTCAGTAGGGTCGGTCCTTTAGTGCCGGGCTGGTCAGTGGGGTCAGTCCTTTAGTGCCGGGTTGGTCAGTGGGGGCGGTCCTTTAGTGCCGGGTTGGTCAGTGGGGTCGGTCCTTTAGTGCCGGGTTGGTCAGTGGGTCGGTCCTTTAGTGCCGGGCTGGTCAGTAGGGTCAGTCCTTTAGTGCCGGGCTGGTCAGTAGGGTCGGTCCTTTAGTGCCGGGTTGGTCAGTGGGGTCGGTCCTTTGGTGCCGGGTTGGTCAGTGGGTCGGTCCTTTAGTGCCGGGCTGGTCAGTGGGGTCGGTCCTTTAGTGCCGGGTTGGTCAGTGGGTCGGTCCTTTAGTGCCGGGCTGGTCAGTGGGGTCAGTCCTTTAGTGCCGGGCTGGTCAGTGGGGTCAGTCCTTTAGTGCTGTGTTGGTCAGTGGGGTCGGTCCTTTAGTGCCAGGTTGGTCAGTCGAGTAGAATCAAGAGTGTGGTGCTGGAAAAGCACAGCAGGTCTGGCAACATCCAGGGAGCAGGAAAATCAACATTTCAGGCAAAAGCCTTTCATCAGGATTGAGAGTGGGAGCCTCAGGGGTGGAGAAATAAGTGGGAGAGCTGGGGGGTGGTATTGCTGCGGGGAGGGGAAGGTAGCTGAGAGTATAATAGGTGGATGAAGAAGGGGGTAAAGTTGTAGTGGTTCTGTTCACCGAGCTGGAAGTTTTTGTTGCAAATGTTTCGTCCCCCTGGCTAGGAGACATCATCAGTGCTCTGGAGCCTCCTGCGAAGCGCTTCTTTGATGTTTCTTCCGGCATTTATAGTGGTCTGTCCTTGCCGCTTCCGGGTGTCAGTTTCAGCTGTCCGCTGTAGTGATTGGTATATTGGGTCCAGGTCGATGTGTCTGTTGATGGAATTTGTGGATGAATGCCATGCCTCTAGGAATTCCCTGGCTGTTCTCTGTCTGGCTTGCCCTATGATAGGAGTGTTTTCCCAGTCGAATTCATGTTGCTTGTTGTCTGTGTGGCTACTAGGGATAGCTGGTCGTGTCGTTTCATGGCTAGTTGGTGTTCATGGGTGCGGATTGTTAGCTGTCTTCCTGTTTGTCCTATATAGTGTTTTGTGCAGTCCTTGCATGGTATTTTATAAACTAACATAGTTTATAAAATACCATGCAAGGACTGCACAACACACTATATAGGACAAACAGGAAGACAGCTAACAATCCACATACATGAACACCAACTAGCCATGAAACGACACGACCAGCTATCCCTAGTAGCCACACACTCAGACAACAAGCAACATGAATTCGACTGGGAAAACACTACTATCATAGGGCAAGCCAGACAGAGAACAGCCAGGGAATTCCTAGAGGCATGGCATTCATCCACAAACTCCATCAACAGACACATCGACCTGGACCCAATATACCAATCACTACAGCGGACAGCTGAAACTGACACCCGGAAGCGGCAAGGACAGACCACTATAAATGCCGGAAGAAACATCAAAGAAGCGCTTCGCAGGAGGCTCCAGAGCACTGATGATGTCTCCTAGCCAGGGGGACGAAACATTTGCAACAAAAACTTCCAGCTCGGCGAATAGAACCACTACAACAAGCACCCGAGCTACAAATCATCGCACAAACTTTGAAGGGGGTAAAGTGATAGGTTGGAGGGGAGGGTGGAGCGAATAGGTGGGAAGGAAGATGACAGGCGGGACAGGTCATGAGGATGGGGCTGAGCTAGAAGTTTGGAACTAGGTAAGGTGAGGGGAGGGGAAATGAGGAAACTGGTGAAATCTACATTAATGTCATGGTGTTGGAGGGTCCCAACGTGGAAGATGAGGCGTTCTTCCTCCAGTATTGTGTGGTGAGGGAGTGGCAATGGAGGAGGCCCAGGATCTGCATGTCCTTGGCAGAGTGGGAGAGAGAGTTAAAGTGTTCGGCCACGGGGTGGTGGAGTTGATTGGTGCGGGTGTCCTGGAGATGTCCTCTGAAGCGCTCTGTGAAAAGGTGTCCTATCTTCCCAGTGTAGAGGAGACCGCATCGAGAGCAACGGATACAGTAAATGGCACGTATGGAAGTGAATGTGAAACTCGATGGATGTGGAAGGCTCCTTTGGCTGAACTGGTCCTCACCCTCAACAATTTTCTTGGACAGAGATGAGGGGGGAGATGTGGGTGCAGGTTTTGCAATTCCTACAGTGGCAGAGGAAGGTGCTGGGAGGGTGGGTTTATGGGGGTGTGGACCTGACGAGGTAGTCATGGATGGAACGGTCTTTTTGGAAAGCTGATAGGGGTGGGGAGGAAATATATCTCTGGTGGTGGGGTCCATTTGTAGGTGGCTGAAATGGCGGAGGATGATGTGACGTATGTGGAGGTTGGTGGGGTAGAAGATGAGGACCAAGGGGGTTCTGTCCTTGTTGCAGTTGGATGAGTAGGGTTCGAGGGCAGAGGTGCGGGGCGTGGATAAGATGTGCTGGAGGACATCATCAACCACTGGGAAAGGGAAAATGCGGTGTTTAAAGAAGGAGGCCATCTGGTGTGTTCTGCGTTGAAAATGGTCCTCCTGGGAACAGATGCTGTGGAGACGGATTAATTGGGAATAAGAGATTGCATTTTTGCAGAAGGCAGGGTGGGAGGAGGTGTAATCCAGGTAGCTGTGTGAGTCGGTGGGTTTCTAGGAAATGTCAGTGTCGAGTTGGTCACTGGTGGTGGAGATGGAGAGTTCGAGGAAGGGGAAAGAGGTGTCAGAGATGGTCCAGGTGGATTTAAGGTCGGCTGGATTGTGTTGGTGAAGTTGATGAACTGCTCAACTTTCTCATGGGAGGATGAGGTGGGACCGATGCTGTCATCATTGTCGAGAGGAAAAAGTGGTGAGTAGTGCTGGTGTAATTGTGGAAGATGGACTGTTCCACGTAGCGGCCAAAGAGACATGCAAAGCTGGGGCCCATGCGGGTGCCCATGCTACTCCTTTCATCTGGAGGAAATGGGAGGATTTGAATGAGAAATGTTGAAGGTGAGGACTAGTTCAGCCAAAGGAATAAGAGTGTCAATGGAAGTCTAGCCCCATCGAATTCATCTCCACATACCTTGATACTGTCCTATCTCCTCAGTCCAGGAACTCCCCAATATGTTCGGGACACCACCCACACCCTCCACCTCCTCCAAGACTTCTGTTTCCCCGACACCAAAGTCTCATCTTCATCATGGACATCCAGTCCCTACACACCTCCATCTGCCATGACCAGGGCCTCCAAGCCCTCCGTTTCTTCCTCTCCTGACGTCCCCACCAGTGTCCTTCGAATCCTTTAGTGCCAAGTTGATCAGTCAAGTCAGTCCTTTAGCTCCGACTTGGTCAGTGGAGTCGGTCCTTTAGCTCCGACTTGGTCAGTGGAGTCGGTCCTTTGGTCCCGGGTTGGTCAGTGGAGTCGGTCCTTTAGTGCAGGATTGGTCAGTGGAGTCGGTCCTTTAGTGCAGGATTGGTCAGTCGAGTAGATCCTTTAGTAGGGCTGGTAGACAATCTTAACTGAGCAGGAGAACAGTAGGGATAAAAGAGAATATTTTGGGATTAGCAGCCTGTAACTGTCAGGGTAGTGTAGAGATCAGAACCTGAAGGAAAAAACCTAAAGAAATATGGGTGCTGGAAAACAGAAAATGCTGCTGAATCTCAGCAGGTCAGGCAGCATCTGTGGAGAGAAAGTAGAGTTAACGTTTTGGGTTCAGTGTCCCATTCTTCAGAACCATTGTAGCTCAGAAAATGTTGGTGTATCCACTGGAGAAAGGGATGGGAAAGGAGTAAATGATAGGAGGAGATGGAGCCCAGAGAGAGAGAGCCAGTGAGGCTGTTGCTAAATCTCAAGCTCCACAGACAAAACCTGGCAGAGTGCTGGGGGAAAGTGGGAGTGTTTTCTTTTCAGGTCACAGTCCTGCCCCCTCCCCCCACAGTCTTCACTGTCATTCTCCTGTTTCCCTTCCAGCATCCCCCCACCATTCAGCCTGATGTTCTCAGTCCCAACCCCCTCACTAGACGTATCAGACAGAGATAAAAATCCTCACTCCCATGGCGGGGTGAATAGATTAGAAAGCTGGTTGGAGGAAAGAAGTACAAATGGTTATGGAACAAGAACTGACGGCATAGTGTTTAGAGTGTTCAGGTTTAGAATCATTTCAATCTGATCAAACCTGTAAGATAAAATTGTAAATAATAACATTACCTTAGTAAATAATAAACACTCCAGAAGGCAGCAGGAAGTGTATTTGCCTGTGAGGCCCATAGCATTGTGGTATGAGTCTTCCCTTTGCCAAGTTCATCAAGTTCAGGGGAACGATCAAAAAGTGCCATTCTTTCCTCTATGAGGCTCGATCTATTGTCATTTTGTTTTAGGTTTTTGTGCAGCAATGCTTCTGCGAGCGCCATTCTGGATTGCTTGGCAACTTTCAAAAATAAAATTGGAATACCAGCAGCTAAAAGAGGAAATGCATTGTCAAACACCTTAAAGTTCTCCATGACAGACTGAATGGCAGCGTGCTGAGTCTTTATCTTTTCAGTCTTATTGTGTTTCATCACTTGTTCATTTTTTCCAAATAGTGTTAAATACCCAGCTTCAAACATTATCTTGTATGAGAATTCATAAAGACTTTCAGTGGTCCAGTTTCTAGAATCTGATATTTTCTTGTCTTGTAACATCACAAACTGGAGGTTTTCCATCATGCTTGAGGCCAGAGGGCCCAGAGAGATTCCCTGCAGAGTCTTGTTGAAGATTTGATGAATCTCGTCGTAGCTTATCCCATATTTAGCATCTGTAAAATCTGCATGTCCAAACACCTGTCGAAGGCAAAATGAAATATTGTATTCATTATAGTACAAGAAAATTAAATGAAAGCAATACTTCATTTTTGTATTCTTTTTATGATAAAGAATTGCACTTATCATAAGATAAAGAAAAACATTTTGCAGATATTAAATGCAGATTAGTTACTTTCTAAACCGCAATTTATAAATGAAAGCTGTCTTTTATCCACAGATAATTATTATTTTGTGCTGCAGGTGTTCAGGAAAGAATAGATAATGTCTCTCCACTGACCTTCTTCATTGGCTTGGCTCATAATATTACCTCATGCCACAAAATTTGAACTGCTTTTCTTCTGATGACAAGTTCACTAACTGAGAGCAATGTGGTTCAATACCTACAAGGATGGAGATCTCAGGAGTCCACTGACTAAAGGAAAAATATACTCAGAAACAGCATTCTTTCATTTAGGAGAACAATGGGCGGCACAGTGGCACAGTGGTTAGCACTGCTGCCTCACAGCGCCTGAGACCCGGGTTCAATTCCCAACTCAGGCGACTGACTGTGTGGAGTTTGCACGTTCTCCCCGTGTCTGCGTGGGTTTCCTCCGGGTGCTCCGGTTTCCTCCCACAGTCACAAAGATGTGCGGGCCAGGTGAATTGGCCATGCTAAATTGCCCGTAGTGTTAGGTAAGGGGTAAATGTAGGGGGTATGGGTGGGTTGAGGGTCGGTGTGGACTTGTTGGCCCGACGGGCCTGTTTCCACACTGTAAGTAATCTAATCTGCAATCAATTTGCAAAATGAAAAGATGGTTCCTTGTAGGAAAAAGGGTCATTTTTCAGCAATAGAAGACAAACAAAATGCTTAAGATATGGAATTGTTGAAAGCTTGTGAAACAGAAGGAACTTAGCAAGCCAAAGCATTTTTGTTTCAAAGAAAGCCTTAGAGGTAGTTACAAATTGATTCAAAGATTGGTCATTGATAGTGAAAGAAACGAAAACGGGTAGTAATCCAGCATCAGAGAAATTGAGAGCCTGGTTAGGAGAAATGAATGGAGAAATGCACTGAGATAAAGTGCAGCAAAGATAAATATCTTACTATCAATTGTCTGAAAGAGGAGAGATTTTCATCTTTGTTTTCTGAGTGGTAATCTAACTGGACGAATGTCTCCTCTTCATTTGACTCATTCATTTCATGGCAGAAGTCTATCCAGCACTGATTTTAGAAATTAGTTCCACAGAACTTCAACAAACTCGTACTTGCTTGCAGGGCTGTTCCTGTTGTAAATTTGAATGAATGTTGGCAAAGGTGATCCAGAATTCACCTGTTTTGCTGTCTTTCATAGCAGTGCACTGACCTCCTTTGGATTACTTGGCTAAGCATAACACATCCTCCCCAGTCAGCCTTTCTGATTCATGTCTTCTAAATTCAATCTTTTCCAGCACTACTTTTCTCAGTTACAAGGACAAGTGCCCACATGGTTAAAACCACATATAAATCAACATATAAATTACACAATAAAGTTCTTATCCATTTTTCTCTTTGCCTTTGCAGTTTGAACCTCTCTATCTCAATGTCGACATGGAGGGATGATCTGATAAGTAGATAGTCTGTGCTCCCATTCCAGTGTCTTCTGTTTGAAACAACCTACATTTTCTGACATCTTTGGCATTTAATGCCTTGAAACAGATACAAGTAATGTAATTTTTCATCATCCTTTCTACACTTTCCCTCATGCCTAGCCTTTTGGGGAAAAATTAGTTTAAAAAACTGAAACTTAGTACTGATTAACTGTACAAGACAATCCAGACCAGTGTGTCTCATTCACCAGTATTATTGTCTTCTCCCTCTGGATTATTTTCATCTCACCCCTCAATATAATAACAGTTTTATTATCTTTATCACTCCTCGTGCTAGTTGATAGGATACTGCAGACTAGAAAAAGGAAGAAGTTCATAAAACATGGTTCCATTTTCAGTTGACCAAGATATTGACAGAGGAAATGGGTGATACCTTTGGTATGCTTAGGCACAATCTACAAGGTGTGCAATTCTGGTCTCCTTCCTATCGGAAAGATGTTGTGAAACTTGAAAGGGTTCAGAAAAGATTTACAAGGATGTTGCCAAGGTTGGAGGATCTGAGCTACAGGGAGACACTGAACAGGCTGGGGTTGTTTTCCCTGGAGCATCGGAGGCTGAGGGGTGACCTTATAGAGGTTCACAAAATTATGAGGGGCATGGATAGGATAAATAGGCAAAGTCTTTTCCCTGGGGTCGGGGAGTCCAGAACTAGACGGCATAGGTTTAGGGTGAGAGGGGAAAGATATAAAAGAGACCTAAGGGGCAACTTTTTCACACAGAGGGTGGTACGTGTATGGAATGAGCTGCCAGAGGATGTGGTGGAGGCTGGTACAATTGCAACATTTAAAAGGCATTTGGATGGGTACATGAATAGGAAGGGTTTGGAGGGATATGGGCCGGGTGCTAGCAGGTGGGACTAGATTGGGTTGGGATATCTGGTCGGCATGGACGAGTTGGACCGGAGGGTCTGTTTCCATGCTGTACATCTCTGTGACTCTATATACCCCACATTGTTTCTGGCCTTCTGAATCTATCAGAATAACTAATT
The DNA here is from genome assembly GCF_020745735.1 of Hemiscyllium ocellatum. Lineage (NCBI taxonomy): Eukaryota > Metazoa > Chordata > Chondrichthyes > Orectolobiformes > Hemiscylliidae > Hemiscyllium > Hemiscyllium ocellatum. Next base: position 832,956 of record NC_083404.1, on the reverse strand, counting down.
TAGTCAATCTGCAAATTCAGTGAAGGTTAAAAAGCTGACAAAGTTAACGAAGAGAAAACTCATGCATCATGTCCAACAGATGGCTGATCTGATTCCATTACATTATCACTGCTGCTGATGTGGAAAATTACTTTCAGAGAATCATTCAATTTTATCCCAATAACTTTTCGAGGAGAAAGTTACAGCTCAACATTGGGGCAATGTGTGGAATTAATGTTTCTGTTATGGATCATGTAATTTTTCAGAACAAACTGAAGCAAGAAAATTCTGCCTCAAGCCATTTCTTTCCTTAAACCAAGTTAAAAAGTAGAAGCTCAGAGGTAGTAATCTCAGGATTGCTATCAGTGCTGCGTGCAAGTCACAGGAGAAATGATAGAATATTCAGGAGGAATGCGTAGCTTGAGAGATGGTGCAGGAGGGAGGGGTTCAGATTTTTGGGACATTGGGACTGGTTCTGGGGGTGGTGGGAGGATTACAAATTGGACGATCTACACCTGGGTGGGACTGGAACCAATGTCCTTGGGGGTGTTTTTGCTAACGTTGTTGGGGAGGGTTTAAACTAATGTGGCAGAGAGATGGGAATCAAATGAAGAGGTTAATGGACAGGAAGGAGGTAGTAATGAAAGCCTGTAAGGAACTAGTTAATGAAGTCAGTGTGACTAAGGGAAAAAATCAACTAGGCGAAAGTGAGGACTGCAGATGCTGGAGATCAGAGTCACGATTAGAGTGGTGCTGGAAAAGCACAGCAGGTCAGGCAGCATCTGAGGAGCAGGAAAATCAATGTTTTGGGCAAAGGCCCTTCATCAGGAATGCCCATTCATTCCTGATGAAGGGCTTTTGCCCGAAACACGATTTTCCTGCTCCTCGGATGTCGCCTGACCTGCTGTGCTTTTCCAGCACCACTCTAATCGTGACTAAGGGGAAGAGGAGGCAGGAGTGGCGGATGAACACAGAAGGACTGGTGTTCTGATGTGCACTTCTTTTGACACAAGAAATATAATAGGCAAGGCAGTTGAGCTTAGGGCCTGGTTTAGTATGTGGGAGTATGATGTTATTGCTATTACTGAGACTTGGTTGAGGGAAGAGCATGATTGGCAACGAAATGTCCCAGGATATCAATGTTTCAGGTGGGATAGAGAGGGAGGAAAAAGGGGTGGAGGAGTTGCATTTCTCGTCAGAGAGGATATCCACGGCCTTGCTGAAGGAGGGCACTATGGAGGTCTCGAGCACTGAAGCAATGTGGGCAGAGCTCGGAAATAGGAAGGATGCGGTAAAAATGTTGGGGCTGTACTACTGGCCTCCCGACAGCGAGCATGAGATGGAGGTACAAATATGTAAACAGATGATGGAATGATGTAGGAACAACAGGGTGGTGGTGATAGGAAATTTTAATTTTCCCAACATTGTCTGGGATTCACTTCATGTTAGAGGATTGGATGGAGCAGAATTTATAAGGAGCACCCAGGAGGGTTTTCTAGATCAGTATGTAAACAATCCAACTCAGGAAGGGTCCACACTGGACCTGGTGTTGGGGAATGAGCCCAGCCAGGTGGTTGAAGTTTCAGTGTGGGATTACTTTGGGAACAGTGATCACAATTCCATATGTCTTAGGATACTCATGGACAAAGATGAGTGTGGTCTAAAGGAAGAACATAGAACATAGAAAAATACAGCGCAGTACAGGCCCTTTGGCCCTCGATGTTGCCCCCCTAACCTACACTAGCCCACTATCCTCCATATGCCTCTCCAATGCCCGTTTAAATGCCCATAAAGAGGGAGAGTTCACCACTGCTACTGGCAGGGCATTCCATGAACTCACGACTCGCTGAGTAAAGAATCTACCCCTAACATCTGTCCTATACCTACCACCCCTTAATTTAAAGCTATGCCCCCTCGTAATAACTGACTATTATGTGGAAAAAGATTCTCATTGTCAACCCTATCTAAACCCCTACTCATCTTGTACACCTCTATCAAGTCACCCCTAAACCTTCTTTTCTCCAATGAAAACAACCCCAAGTGCCTCAGCCTTTCCTCATACGATCTTCCTACCATACCAGGCAACATCCTGGTAAACCTCCTCTGCACCCGTTCCAGTGCCTCCACATCCTTCCTATAGTATGGCGACCAAAACTGCACACAATACTCCAGATGCGGCCACACCAGAGTCTTATACAACTGCAACATGACCTCAGGACTCCGGAACTCAATTCCTCTACCAATAAAGCCCAGTACGCCATATGCCTTCTTCACAGCACTATTTACCTGGGTGGCAACTTTCAGAGATCTGTGTACATGGACACCAAGATCCCTCTGCTCATCCACACTACCAAGTATCCGACCATTAGCCCAGTAATCCATCTTCTTGTTACTCTTACCAAAGTGAATCACTTCACACTTACCTACATTGAACTCCATTTGCCACCTTTCTGCCCAGCTCTGCAGCTTACCTATATCCCGCTGTAACCTGCCACATCCTTCCTCACTGTCAACAACTCCACCGACTTTCGTATCATCCACAAACTTGCTCACCCAACCTTCTAGCCCCTCCTCCAGGTCACTTATAAAAATGACAAACAGCAATGATCCCAAAACAGATCCTTGTGGAACACCACTAGTAACTGCACTCCAAGATGAACCTTTACCATCAACTACTACCCTATGTCTTCTTCCAGCCAGCCAATTCCTAATCCAAACCTCTAATGCGTACCTCCGTATTTTTTGCAGTAGCCTACCATGGGGAACCTTATCAAACACCTTGCTAAAATCCATATACACCACATCTACTGCTTTACCCTTGTCCACCTCCTTAGTCACCTTCTCAAAGAATTCAATAAGGTTTGTGAGGCACGACCTGCCCTTCACAAAACCATGCTGACTATCCTTGATCACATTATTCTTATCCAGATGTTCATAAATCCTATCCCTTACAATTCTCTCTAAGATTTTGCCCACAACAGAAGTGAGACTCACTGGCCTATAGTTACGAGAGTTATCCCAACTCCCCTTCTTGAACAAGGGAACCACATTTGCTATCCTCCAGTCATCTGGCACTATTCCTGTAGACAATGAGGACATAAAAATCAAGGCCAATGTCTCTGCAATCTCCTCCCTTGCTTCCCAGAGAATCCCAGGATAAATGCCATCAGGCCCAGGGGACTTATCTATTTTCACCCTTTCCAGAATTTCCAACACCTCTTCCCTACATACCTCAAAGCCATCCATTCTAATTAATTGTGACTCAATATTCACATCGGCAACAATGTCCTGTTCCTGAGTGAATACTGACAAAAAGTATTCATTCAGTGTCTCCCCAATTTTTTCAGCCTCCACATGCAACTTCCCACTACTATCCTTGACTGGACCTATTCCTACCCTAGTCATTCTTTTATTCCTGACATACCTATAGAAAGCCTTTGGGTTTTCCCTAATCCTACCAACCAAGGACTTTTCATGTTCCCTCCTTGCTGCTCTTAGCTCTCTCTTTAGATCCTTCCTGGCTACCTTATAACTCTCAATCGCCCCAATTGAACCTTCATGCCTCATCTTTACATTGGCTGCCCTCTTCCCTTTAACAAGGGATTCCAATTCCTTATTAAACCACTGCTCCCTCACGCGACACTTTCCTCCCTGCCTGACAGGTACATACTTATCAAGGACACTCAATAGTTGCTCCTTGAACAAGCTCCACGTATCGATTGCACCCTTCCCTTGAAGCCTACTTTTCCAAACCACGCATCCTAAGTCATGCCTCACCGCATCATAATTTCCCTGCCCCCAGCTATAACTCTTGCCCTGCAGTGCACACTTATCCCTCTCCATCCCTAGAGTAAAAGTCACCGAATTGTGGTCACTGTCCCCAAAGTGCTCACCTACCTCCAATGCTAACACCTGGCCTGGTTCGTTACCCAGAACCAAATCCAGTATGGCCTCACCTCTTGTTGGCCTGTCTACATATTGTGTCAGGAAACCCTCCTGCACACATTGGACAAACACCGACCCATCTAATGTACTCGAGCTACAGCTTTCCCAGTCAATATCTGGAAGAGTTCTAAATTGGGGGAAGACCAACTATTTCAAAATTCGACAGGGGCTGGGGAATGTGGATTGGGAGCAGCTGTTTGAGGGTAAATCCACATTCAATATGTGGGAGGCTTTTAATGAGAGATTGATTAGAGTTCAGGAGAAGTATGCTTCTGCAAAAATGAGGGATATAAGTGACAAGATTAGGGAACCAAGGATGACAGGTGAAATTGTGAGACTAGCTAAAAGAAAAAAAGATGCGTACATAAGGTCTAGGCGACTGAAGAAGGACGAAGCTTTGGAAGAATATCGGGAATGTAGGATCAATCTGAAACGAGGAATTAAGCAGGCTAAGAGGGGTCATGAGATATCCTTAGCAAACAGGGTTAAGATTACTAGATTAGATTAGATTACTTACAGTGTGGAAACAGGCCCTTCGGCCCAACAAGTTCACACCGACCCGCCGAAGCGACAACACACCCATACCCCTACATATACCCCTTACCTAACACTACGGGCAATATAGCACGGCCAATTCACCTGACCCGCACATCTTTGGACTGTGGGAGGAAACCAGAGCACCCGGAGGAAACCCACGCAGACACGGGGAGAACGTGCAAACTCCACACAGTCAGTCGCCTGAGGCGGGAATTGAACCCAGGTCCCTGGCGCTGTGAGACAGCAGTGCTAACCACTGTGCCACCGTGCCGCCCATCCCAGGAAAATCCCAAAGCCTTTTATTCATATCGAAGGAACAAGAGGGCAATGAGGGAAAGGGCTGGCCCAGCCAAGGACAAAGGAGGAAAGATATGCATGGAGTCAGAAAAAAACGGGTGAGATTCTTAATGAGTACTTTGCATTGGTATTCACCGAGGAGAGGGAGATGGTGGATGTTGAGGTTAGGGATAGATATTGATTGCTCTAAGTCAAGTCAGCATAAGGAGTGAGTAAGTGTTGGGTATTCTAAAAGGCATTAAGGTGGACAAATCCGCAAGACCAGATGGGATCTATCCCAGGTTACTGAGGGAAGTGAGAGAGGAAATAGGTGTGGCCTTATCAGATATCTTTGCAGCATCCTTGAAAATGGGGGAGGTCCCAGAGGACTGGAGAATTGCTAATGTTGTCCCCTTGTTTAAGAAGGGCAACAGGGATAATCCAGGTAATTACAGACCTGTGAGCCTGACATCATTGATAGGGAAGCTACTGGAGAAGATACTAAGGAATAGGATATATACCCATTTGGAAGAAAATGGGTTTAGCAGTGATAGGCAGCATGGTTTAGTGCAGGGAAGGTCATGTCTTACAAACCTAATAGAATTGCTTGAAGAGGTGACAACATTGATTGATGGGGCAAGGGATGTAGATGTCATATTCGTGGACTTTAGTAAGATGTTTGATAAAGTTCCCCATGGTAGGCTGATGAAGAAGGTGAAGCCCCATGGGGTCCAGGGTGTTCTAGCTAAATGGATAGAGAACTGGTTGGGCAATAGGAGACAGAGAGTAGTCGTGGAAGGGAGTTTCTCAAAATGGAGACCTGTAACCAGTGGTGTCCCACAGGGATCCGTGCTGGGATCACTGCTGCTTGTGATATACATAAATGATTTGGAGGAAGGTGTAGGTTGCCTTATTAGCAAGTTTTCAGATGACACTAAGATTGGTGGAGTAGCAGGTAGTAAATGGGACGGTCAGAGAATACTGCAGAATATAGATAGATTGGAGAGTTGGGCAGAGAAATGGCCAATGGAGTTTAATCCAGACAAATGCAAGTTGATGCATTTTGGAAGATACAATTCCAGAGTGAACTATACAGTAATTGGAAAAGCTCTGGAGAAAATTGATATACAGGGAGATCTGGATGTTAAGGCCCATTGTACCCTGAAGGTGGCAACGCAGGTCGATAGAGTGGTCAAGGAGGCATACAGCATGCTTTCCTTCATCGGATGGGATATTGAGTACAAAAATTGGCAGGTCATGTTACAGTTATATAGGAGTTTGGTTTGGCCACATTTGCAATACTATGTAACGTTCTGGTCGCCACATTACCAAAAGGATGTGGATGCTTTGGAGAGGGCGCAGAGGAGGTTCACTAGGATGTTGCCTGGTATGGATGGAGCAAGCTATGAGGAAAGGTTGAGTAGATTAGGGTTATTTTCATTGGAAAGAAGGCAGTTGAGGGGGGACCTGATTGAGGTCTGCAAAATCATGAGGTGTGTAGACAGGGTGGATAGCAAGAAACTTTTTCCCAGAGTGGGGACTCAATTACTGGGGGTCATGTGTTCAAAGTGAGAGGGGAATAGTTTAAGGGGAGACATACATGGATGGTGAGTGTCTGGAACATGTTGCCAGCGGAGGTGGTAGGAGTACGAACAATATCTTCATTTAAGATGTATCTAGATAGATACACGAATGGAGCTGGAGCAAAGGGATACAGATCCTTAGAAAATAGGAGGCAGGTTTAGATAGAGGATCTGAATCGATGCAGGCTTGGAGGGCCGAAGGACCTGTTCTTGTGCTGTAATGTTCTTTGTTGTTTGTAATTTGTTCCACCACCTCCTTTTGTACATATTTATCATTGCTATAATAATATTTTCTGAAAACAAGACAATTTTCATATCTAATTGGGTTGTACTCTTGTTGAGATAGAATTAGTAGTACAAAACAAATTTACAGCCCAAGAGCAGGCCCTTCAGCCCTCCATGTCTGTGCTGATCCAAATCCACTGTCTCAACCTATCACCCAATTCCTAAGCATCTGTATCCCTCTGCTCCCCACCTACTCATGTATCTGTCCAGACGCACCTTAAATGAATCTACCATGCCTGCCTCTACTATCTCTGCTGGCATTCCAGGCTCCGACCACCCTCTGTCCAAAGTACTTTCCGCGTGTATCCCCCTTAAACCTCTCTCCTCTCATCTTGAACGTGTGACCTCTCATTATTGAATCCTTCACCTTGGGAAAAAGCTTATTTCTATCCACCCTGTCTATACCCTTCATGATTTTGTAGACTTCATCAGATCCCCCCTCAATCTCCTTTATTCTAATGAAAACAATCCTAACCTACTCAACCTCTCTTCAACTCACCTTCCATACCAGGCAACATCCTCGTAAACCTTCTCTTCACCCTCTCCAAAGTGTCCACATCCTTTTGGTAATGTGGCGACCAGAACTGTACACAGTATTCTAAATGCAGCCGAACCAATGTCTTGTACAATTTTAACATGACCTGCCAGCTCTTATACTCAATACCCTGTCCAATGAAGGCAAGCATACTATATGCCTTCTTGACCACTCTATCCACCTGTGCAGCCACCTTCAGGGTACAATGGACCTGCACTCCCAGATCTCTCTGCTCATCAACTTTTCCCCAAGGCGCTTCCCTTTACAGTATAGTTCACTCGAGAATTAGACTTCCCAAAATGCATCACCTCACATTTGCCTGGATTGAACTCCATCTGCCACTTCTCCACCCAACTCTCCAGTCTATCTAGATTCTCCTGTATTCTTTGACAGTCCCTTATGCTTTCTGTTACTCCACCAATCTTGGTGTCATCTGCAAACTTACTGATCATACCAACAGGGTCCTCTTCCAGATCACAAACACAGTGGCCCCAGCACTGATCCCTGTGGAACACAACTGGTCACCTTTCTCCATTTCGAGAAACTCCCTTCAACTACTACTCCCTGTCTCCTGTTGCTCAACCAGTTCTTTATCCACCCAGCTAGAACACCCTGCACACCATGTGACTTCACTTTCTCCATTAGTCTACCATGGGGAACCTTATCAAATGCCTTACTAAAGTCCATGTATATGACATCAACAGCCCTTCCTTCATCTATCAACTTGGTCACTTCCTCAAAGAATTCTATTAAGTTGGTAAGGCACGATCTCCTTGTACAAAACCATGTTGCCTATCACTGATATGCCCATTCCATTCCAAATATAAATAGATTTTATCCCTCAATACCTTCTCCAGCAACTTTTCCACCACTGACATCATGCTTATTGGTCTGTCGTTACCTGGAATATTCTTACTACCCTTTTTGTACAGGGGGATAAAATTAGCAACCCTTCAGTCCTCCGGAACTTCATCTATGTTTAAGGATGCTGTAATGACATCTGTCAGGGTTCCAGCTATTTCCTCTGTTGCCTCCCTCATCAACCTGGGATAGATCCCATCTGGTCCTGGGGATTTGTCCACCTTAATATCCTTTAGCCTAGCCAACACATCTTCTCTCCTTATGTCAACATGATCCAGATTAAACAAACTTCTATCTCTAATCTCAACATTGATCATGTCCCTCTCCTCAGTGAACACTGTAGCAAGGTAATCATTGAGAATCTCACCCATTTCCTCAGATTCGATATACAACCTTCCTTCCTTATCCTTTAGTGGACCAACCCTTTCTTTAGTTACCCTCTTGCTTCTTATATATGAATAAAAGGCCTTGGGATTCTCCTTAATTCTACTCGCTAAAGTTATTTCATGACCCCTTTTAGCCGCTTGAATCCTTGTTTAAGATTGGTCCTACTCTCTCAATATGCCTGTTCTGTTCTTACCTTCCCTTTTCCTCTTGGCTAGTCGCATGATTTCTCCTGTCATCCACGATTCATGAATATTACCTTTCCTATCCCTTGTTTTCAATGGGGCATGCCTATCCTGCACTATCTTTAACCTATCTTTGAAAGCCACATGTCAAATGTGGACTTCCCTCCAAATAGCTGCTCCCAACCCATATTTTCCAGCTCCTGCTAAACTTTGATATAATTAGCCTTGGTCCAGTTTTGTACTCTTCCCTTAGGACCACTTTCATCTTTGTCTATGATTATTCTAAAATGTACAGAATTGTGGTCACTATTCTGAAAGAAATCTCCCACTGCAACTTCTCCCACCTGGCCTGGCTCATTCCCCAGTACCAGGTCCAATATGGCCCCTTCCCTCATCGGACTATTGACAAACTGCTCTGGAAAACTCTCCTGAATGCTCCTTATAAATTCTGCCACATTCAGACCTCTGACACTAAGTGAAGAGCTGCTCTTTTTTTTGAGGAATTTTAGGTGTTGGAGGTGATTTCCTCGAATTCCAGGAGCAGCATTCCTGTTTTATATGCTGTTACATTGTTTTGGAACTTTAGAAAAAAAAGTCAAAACAACAGCAGTTTTAAAAAGGAGAAGAGCAGACAAAGGAAGCACATGGTGAGGGCAGTGCAGGAGAGAGAGAGAGAGAGAGAGAGAGAGAGAGAGAGAAAACCTGCACAGTTACTGCCTTTGCTGTTTTTGAATTCATGTGTCGCTGGACATCAGAGTGCATCCGGGAAAATTGACAAATAGTGAATTCCAGAGGAAGTGGTGGAGGCTGGTACAATTGCATCTTTTAAGAGGCATTTGGATGGATATATGAATAGGAAGGATTTGGAGGGATATGGGCTGGGAGCTGGCAGGTGGGACTAGATTGGGTTGGGATATCTGGTCGGCATGGACAGGTTCGACCGAAAGATCTGTTTCCATGCTGTACATCTCTATGACTCTATGGCATCTATCTCCCATTACCACCACCCTGTTGCCTCTATATCTTTCCATAATCTGATTACCTATTTGTTCTTCTACCTCACATTCACTGTTGGGAGGCCTGTAATACAGCCCTAACAATGTAACTGCACCCTTTTATTTCTCAGCTCTACCCAGAATGCCTCACTGCTCAAGACTATCCATAGTGTTCTCCTTTAGCACCGCTGTGATATCATCCCTGACCAGCGATGTAACTCCTTCCCCCCTTTTACTTCCCCCCCCCTGTCCTGTCTGAAGCATCAATTTCCTGGAACATTTAGTTGCCAATCATGCCCTTCCTTCAACCAAGTCTCTGTGATCACAGTAATGTCATACTCCCAGGCACCAATCCAAGCCCTAAGTTCATCTGCCCTATCCACTATACTCCTTGCATTAAAGTATATGCACTTCAGGCCACCAGTTCTTTTGCGTTCATCTGCTCTTGGCCTACTCTTCCCCTTGGTAATGTTAATTTCATGATCCTTACAGTCTCTAGTTTCCACCTCACTGTCTACTTGTCTTCTCTTCTGATTCCCAGCTCTCGGCCACATTAGTTACAACCTCCCCGACAGCAGTAGCAAAACCTCCCCCAAGCACATAAGTTCCAGTCTGGTTCAGGTATAGACCATTCAATTTGTAACAGTCCCATCTTCCCCAGAACCGATCCAAATGTCCCACAAATCTGAACCCCTCCCTCCTACACCATCCCTCAAGCCACATGTTCATCCTGTGGATTCTTTCATTTCTACCCTGGATAGCACGTGGCACTGGTAGCAATCCTGAGATCACTACCTTTGAGGTCCTCCTCTTCAAGTTTTCTCCTAGCTCCCTGAATTCTGCTTCCAGGATCTCATCTCATTTTTTTATTTACATCATTGGTGCCAATGTGCACCACGACAACTGGCTGTACATCGCCCCCCTTTAGAATGCTCTGCAGCCGATCGGTGACATCTCTGATCCAAGCACCTGGGAGGCCACATGCCATCTGGGATTCTCGTTTTTGGCCACAGAACCACCTCTCTACTCCCTTTACAATAGAATCCCTTATGATTATGATCCAACCCTTCTGAACAGCAGTGCCCGCCACGGTGCCATGATCCTGGCAACTGCTGCCCTCCCCTGGTGAGCCATCTACCCCAACAGAATCTAAAACAGTGTCCCTGTTTTGGAGGGAGATGATTGCAGAGTACCCTGCAGGGGATCTGAGTTCTTAAGATCATAAGATTTAGGAACACAATCAGACCCTTTGGCCCATCAAGACTGCTCTGCCATTCAGTCATGGCTGATATGTTTCTCAACCCCATCCTCCTACATTCTCCCCATAGCCCTTCATCTCTTTATTCATCAAGAACCGATATATCTCTGTCTTCAATATACTCAATGACTTAGTCAATGCAGCCTTCAATAGCAATGAGTTCCACAGATTAACTACTCTCCAGAAGAAAGAAGAAATTCCTCCTATTTCAGTCTAAAGATCATCCTTTCACTCTGAGGTCATGCCGGCAGGTCCTAGTCTCTCGTTGTAATGGAAACATCTTCTCCATGTCCACTTTATCCACTTTATCTCTGTATAATATAAGTATTAATCAGATCCCCCCCATCCCTCTAAACTCCCTTGGGTACACACCCAGAGCCCTCAACCGCTCCTTATATGACGAGCTCTTCATGCCCTATAGATTAGTTATGTCTAATCCGGTATTTTTGCCTGTTTTGAATAACAAGTGCCACTTTGAGGAGAGTTATCATCTGCAGATCTAATGTCACTTCAAAATGGCAACCATTCTGTGGTACTGCTGCAATATTCGACGTGTTATTTTGCAAACGCTCGGATATCTACTGCCTGATACTGAGGATGGACACTGAGAATTTATTTTATTCACTCACAGGATTTGGGTGGACATCAGAGGTGAGGCCAGTATTTATTGCCCCTTTACAAATTGCCCTTGAGAAGGTAGGGGTGATCCAATGTCACCCATGCTCCTTTCAACTCACATTCAATGACCATCTGATTTAAATACAAAAGCCCATTCCTGCATTTTAGCTCTGCATGGGCTGATGTAGTGGCCTGGTCTTGCTAATAGAAAATTAACTTTATTTGGTTTCCACAGATGCTGGTGCTGCAGGAAGATGTTGGTATAGTGGTAATGACACTGAACAACAATCCAGAGGTGCAGATGCTCCCAGACCTGTTGACGATTAGAGTGTTGCTGGAAAAGCACAGCAGGTCAGGCAGCATCCGAGGAGCAGGAAAATCAACGTTTTGGGCAAAAGCCCTTCATCAGGAATAGAGGCAGGGAGCCTCCAGGGTGGAGAGATAAATGAGAGAGGGGTGGGGGTGCGGAGACAGTAGCATAGAGTACAATAGGTGAGTGGGGGAGGGGATGTTGGTGATAGAGGAGGGTGGGGGAAGATAGCAAAGAGTACAATGGATGAATGGGGGTGGGAATGAAGGTGATAGATCAGAGAGGAGGGTGGAGTGGAGAGGTGGAAAGGAAGATATGCAGGTAATACAAGTCATGGGGACGGTGCTGAGCTGGAAGGTTGATTGAAGACGACTGTTTGAGGATAAATCTACATTGGACTGATGAAGCCCTTGAGGTATATAAGGACAGTAGGAAAGAACTTAAACAAGGAATTAGAACGGTTAAAAGGAATCACAAAAAGCAAACAGGATTAAGGAGAATCCTAAGACTTTTTATACATATATAAAAAGCAAGAGGGTAGCCTGGGAGAGGGTCAGCTTACTCACACACAAAGGAGGGAATCTCCGTGTGGAGCCAGAAGAGGGAGGTGAGGTCCTAATGAATACTTTGTGTCGATATTCACCAAAGAGAAGGAAGTGGTGAAGGATGATCTCAGGGAAGGGAGTGTCGAGTTTCTAAGCCAAGTTGCTATTAAAAAGGAAGAGGTGTTGTGCAGCTTAAAAAGTATTAAGGTAGATAAGTCCTCAGGTCCTGAGGGAATCTATCTCAGAATGTTGAGGGAGGCAAGAGAACAAATTGCTGGAGCATTGACAGACATCTTTGTATCCTCTTTGGCCACAGGTGAGATCCCAGAGGGCTGGAGAATAGTCAATGTTGTCCCATTGTATAAGAAGAGTAGCAGGGCTAATCCTGGAAATTACAGGCATGTGAGTCTCATATTGGTAGTAAGGAAATTATTGGGAAAAGATTCTCAAGAACAAATTTTATACAAATTTAAAAGCAAATGGACTGAATAGCAATGAACAGCATGGTTTTGTGTGGGGGAGATGGTGCCTCACTAACTTGATCAAGTTTTCTGAGGAGGTGACGAAGATGGTTGATGCTATCCAAATGGACTCAGTAAAGCCTTTGACAAGGTCCCTCCTGGCAGACTGGTACAAAAGGTGAAGTCACATGGTATCAGGGGTGAACTGCAAGATGGTTGCAGAACTGGCTTAGTCATAGGAGACAGAGAGTAGCGCTGGAAGGATGCTTTTCAGAATGGAGAGCTGTGACTAGTGATGTTCCACAGGACCCTGGGACCTGCGCTGTTCATCGTTTATATAGATGAGGGTAGGGCAGTTGATGTGGTATACATGGACTTCAGTAAATCCTTTGATAAGGTTCCACATGGTAGGCTGTTGGAGAAAGTGCAGAGGCATGGGATTGAGGGTGATTTAGCAGTTTGGATTAGAAACTAGCTTTCTGAAAGAAGGCAGCAAGTGAGTGTTGTTGGAAAATATTCAGCCTGGAGTCTGGTTACTAGTCGTGTGCTACAAGAATCTGTTTTGGGACCACTGCTGTTTGTCATTTTTATAAATGACTTAGACGCAGGCATAGGTGGATGGATTAGTAAATTTGCAGATGACACTAAAGTCGGTGGAGTAGTGGACAGTGTGGAAGAATGTTACAGGTTGCAGGGGGACTTGGATAAACTGCAGAATTGGGCTGACAGGTGGCATATGGAGTTCAATACAGTTAAATGTGAGGTGGGAACAATAACAGGAAGGCAGAGTACTGGGTCAATGGAAAGATTCTTGGTAGTGTGGATGTGCAGAGGGATCTTGGAGTCCATATTCATAGATCCCTGAAAGTTGCCACCCAGGTGGATAGTGCTGTTAAGAAGACATACGGTGTGTTAGGTTTCATTGGTAGAGGGATTGAGTTCCGGAGCCACAATATCATGCTGCAACTATACAAAATGTTAGTGCGGCCACACTCGGAATATTGTGTACAGTTCTGGTCCCCATATTTCGGGAAGGATGTGGAAGTATTGGAAAAGATGCAGAGGAGATTTACCAGGGTGTTGCCTGGTCTGGAGGGAAGATCTTATGCGGAAAAGCTGAGAGACTTGGGTCTGTTCTCATTGGAAAGAAGAAGATAAGAGGGGATTTGATAGAGACATTCAAGATGACCAGAGAATTAGATAGGGTAGACAGTGAAAGTCTTCCCTAAGATGATGACGTCAGCGTGAACAAGGGGGCATAACTACAAATTGAGGGGTGATTGATTTAAGACAGATGTCAGAAGCAAGTTCTTTACTCAGAGAGTGGTAAGGGCATGGAATGCCCTACCTGCCAATGTAGTTAACTCAGCCACATTAGGGAGATTTAAACAATCCTTGGATAAGCACATGGATGATGACGGGATAATGTAGGGGGACGAGCTGTGAATAGTTTACAGTCGGTGCAACATTGAGGGCCGAAGGGCCTGTTCTGCCTTGTATTGTCCAAGGTTTATGTTTTGTAACCCTTAGGAGTATTGATATACAGAGGGATCTGGGTGTGCAGGTCCACAGGTCACTGAAGGTGGCAATGCAGGTAGATACGGTAATGACATGCTTGCCTTTATTGGAAAGGGCATTGAGTATCAGGATAGACAAGTTATGCTGCAGCTTTCTAGAACTTTCATTCAGCCCCACTTGGAGTATTGCGTACCGTTCTGGTCACCGCACTACCAGAAGGATGTGGATGCCTTGGCGAGGGTACAGAAAAGGTTTATCAGCATGTTGCCTGGTCTGGGGGATTTTAGCCATGAAGAAAGATTGGATAGACTGGTTAACAGGAGTTTGAGGGGCAGCCTGATAAAAGTTTATAAGATTGTGAATGGCCTGGATAGAATGGGAAGTGTGAGGCTTTTTCCTAGGGTGGAGCGGTCAATTGCTTGGGGACACAGGTTCAAGGTGCCAGGGCAGCGGGGATGTTTAAAAGAGATGTGTGAGACAAGTTTTTCACACAATGGATGGTGAGTGCCTGGAATGTGTTGTGAGAAACGTTAGTGGAAACAAACACAATCACAGTATCCTAGAAGCACCTGTACGAATATGAACACAAAGGGAATAGAGGGATACGGATCCTGTAAGTGAAGATAGCTTTAGTCTGGAAGGGCAAAATGTGTCGGCGCAGACTTGAAAGGTCAGAGAGCCTGTTCCTGTCCTATATTGTTCTTTGTTGTTTGTTTTGTTCTCATATATCTGGACTATAATGGTTACAATGACAACTATCATTGATTGTTGTAAAACATTACATTTCTTCGACAGACTCTTTTTGACAAGGAAATCTGCCAGCCTTTCCTGGCCTAGACCCACAGCAATGTAGTTGAGTCTTAGTTACAGTCTGAACTGGCCAAACAAGCCATTCACTTCAAGGGTAACTCGGGGTGGGTAACAAATATCGTCCTTGCTGGGGAAGGCCACATCCATGAAAGCAAATATTTGCAGCATTTTTGTTTTTGTTTATCAAACAGGCTTAGAGGTGCAAAATGGATCAGCTTTTGACTATCACAATTGGCTAACACTTTAGAAGTGTCTCGTTGTGTAATTAAGCTTTTTTTTTAAAAATTGAAATTTAATCCTAAAAATGTGTATCATTTAATTAAGTTTAAAATCAACAGTTGTGCATGTCTTTCTAAGTTTGTAGATGACCAGTAGAAGGCAAAAAACCAAACAGTCAAGGAGGCAGAGACTTGAGATGAGGAGACTGAGAAAAAGAAGCACAGTAGATTTTACAATATTCACAAAACTGAAACACACTCAGGAGTTAATAATGCATGCTATACGGTTATGAAAAGTCATGTGGAGTAGGGTAAGAGGGAACATTCCTAGGGCTTTGAGATATTTTCCTCAGTGCTTTTGTCCTTCTTCCCCCAAGTTATAATCAATAATTAGCAATGTAGAAATTCACCTCCAAGTGCTTAACTGAAATGAGTAAACATGTAAATTGTAATGTCACAATTTAATTACTTGTGATGCTGAGCACAGTGTGAGTGCTTATGTGTGGTACATCAGTACAGAAAAAACATGTTTATGCAAAGTTAGCTAGGCTGGGATGAGGTTAAAATAACTGAAGAACAAAGAAAACAACTACAAACAGTGATTGATTATGTGCTTCCAAAAGCAACTTGAACAAACAAGAACGTGAAGTTGCTTAGATTAGATTCCCTACAGTGTGGAAACAGGCCCTTCGGCCCAACAAGTCCTCACCAACCCTCCGAAGAGCAACCCACCCAGACCCATTCCCTTACCCTACGCCTTTTTTTACTCCAACTAATGCACCTAACACTATGGGCAATTTAACATGGTCAATTCACCTAACCTGCACATCTTTGCACTGTGGGCAGAAACCCATGCATACACGGAGAGAACATGCAAACTCCACACAGGCAGTTGCCCGAGGTGGGAACTGAACCTGGGTCCCTGGTGCTGTGAGGCAGCAGTGCTTGCCACTGAGACACCATGCCGCCCTCTTGATTTAGCTGACGGATCAGGTATTGCTTACCCCGCAAAATAAGAATATCCTACATGTCCAAAGTTGTTCACATGTCACTGACTTGATTATGATCAGTAATATTAACCTTGCTAAGCCATGTGACAAGCTCAGACTATTGTAATGAAGACAGAAAAGAGTTATGACTAAGTCATTGCAATACAATTAAATTATATTTCTGAATCCACCAATTCATATACTGTTGCTCAACAACTTCCATTAAAATGTCCTCAATGTGTTCATTTCTAAATTAGATGCCCATTAGGAGAGCTAGAAGGGGGCATTTAAAAGTTTTAGCGAGTAGGATTAAGGAAAACACTGAGGCATTCTGCACTTATGTGAGGAACAAGTGGATGGTCAGAGTGAGGGTAGGGCTGATCAGGGATAGTGGAGGGAACTTGTGACTAGTGTTGGAGGGGGTAGGGGAGGTTCTTAATGAATGCTTTAGTATTCACTAAAAAGCGACATTGACATAGCTTAAAAATACAGGGTAGACCATTTAGGACAGAGATGAGGAGAAACTTCTTCACCCAGAGAGTGGTGGCTGTGTGGAATGCTCTGCCCCAGAGGGCAGTGGAGGCCCAGTCTCTGGATTCATTTAAGAAAGAGTTGGATAGAGCTCTCAAGGATAGTGGAATCAAAGGTTATGGAGATAAGGCAGGAACAGGATAGTGATTAAGGATGATCAGCCATGATCATATTGAATGGTGGTGCAAGCTCAAAGGGCAGAATGGCCTACTCCTGCACCTATTGTCTATTGTCTATTGTTTGTGAGGACAGCGTGAGACAGGCTGATTCACTCCAACAGGTTGATGTTAAGATGGAAACTATGCAGAATAGACAAGTCCCTTGCGCTAAACAGGATATACCCAAAGTTACTGCAGGACGCGAGGGAAGAGATTGCTGCACCTTTGGGCGATGATCTTTGCATTCTCACAGTCCACTGAAGTACTGCCAGATGATTGGAGGGTGGCAATTTTATTCTCTAGTTCAATAAAGGGAATAGGGATAACCCTGGGAATTACAGACCAGTCAGTCTTACATTGGTGGTGGGCAAATTATCAGAGAGGATTCTGAGAGACACAATTAATGATTTCTTGGAAAATCGTTGTTTGATGAGCGATAGTCAGCATGGACTTGTGAAGGGAGAGTCATGCCTCACAAACTTTATTGAATTCTTTGAGGATGTGATAAAACACATTGATGAAGGTGGAGCAGTGGATGTGGTGTACATGGATTTAGCAAGCTGTTTGATAAGGTTCTCCATGGTAGGCTCATTCAGAAAGTAAGGAGGCATGGGATACAGGGAAATTTGGTTGTCTGGACACAGAATTGGCTGGCCCATAGAAGACAGAGGGTGGTAATAGATGGAAAGCATTCAGCCTGGAGCTCAGTGAGTGACCGGTGGTGTTCCACAAGGATCTGTTCTGGGACCTCTGCTCTTTGTGGTTTTTATAAATGACTTGGATGAGGAAGCGGAAGGGTGGGTTAGTAAGTTTGTGGATGACAGGAAGGTTGGTGGAGTAGTGGATAGTGTGGAGGGCTGTTATAGTTTGCAACAGGGCACTCACAAGGTGCAGAACTGGGCTGATAAATGGCAGATGGAGTTCAACCTGGAAATTAATTTTGGAAAGTCTAACTTGAATGCAGAATACAGGGTTAAGGGTAGGATTCTTAACATTGTAGAGGAACAGAGAGATCTTGGGGTCCATATCCATCGATCCCCTAATATTGCCACCTAAGTTGATGGTGTTCTTAAGAAGGAACATGATGTGTTTGGTTTCATTAGCGGAGATTTGAGTTTAAAAGCTGTGAGGTTATGCTGCAGTTCTATAGAGCCCTGGTTAGACCAGCATCCAAGGAACAGGAGATTCGACGTTTCGGGCATAAGCCCTTCTTCAGGAAGGCTTATGCCCGAAACTTCGATTCTCCTGCTCCTTGGATGCTGCCTGACCTGCTGCGCTTTTCCAGCAACACATTGTCAGCTCTAATCTCCAGCATCTGCAGACCTCACTTTCTCCCCTGGTTAGACCACACTTGGAATACTGTGTTCAGTTCGGGTTGCCTCATTATAGGAAGGATGAGGAAGCTTTAGAGAGGGTTCAGAGGACATTTACCAGGATGCTGCCTAGACTAGAGGGCATGTCGTATGAATAAAGGTTGAGGAAGCTGGGGCTTTTCTCACTGGAGTGAAGAAGGTGAGAGGCGACTTGATAGAGGTGTACACCATGTTGAGTGGCATAGATAGAGTGAATAGCCAGAGAATTTTTTCCCATTATGAAAATGTCTACCATGAGGGACCATAATTTTAAGGTGTTTGGAGGAAGGTTTAGGGAAGATGTCAGAGGTAGGTCCTAAGTAGAGTCAGATACATTCAGGATATTTAAACAACTCTTGGATAGGCCCATGGGTGATAGTATAATGAAGGGTATGAAGGTTAATTGATCTTAGAAGAGGATAAAAGGTCAGCAGAACATCAAGAGCTGAAGGGCCTGTAGTGTTCTATAACATTAATAGTTATTCTTTGATGGTATTAATTATGTCAAATTGGATACTCAAAACAAAATGGTTTCTCCTGCATCTATGTTTAGCTTCACTTCCATGATTTTGGTAAGAAGGATTTAAATCATTATCACCCTGATTTATAAGAAAAACAAAGACTACAGAGACTACTCAGCAGGTCAAGAGCATCTGTGAAGACAGCAATGGAGTTCCTTTTTCAGGCCAATGACCTTTCATCAGAACCATGGAAGAGGGGAGGCAAACAGAAGAGGGGTGCAGCAGAAAGAACAAAAAAGGAAAGATTGTACTAAGGTGGAGGGCAAAGAGATTAACTCATGAAAAAATCAACTATGCAAAAGCCAATGAGAGTAGTATTGTGACAGAGAAGGTAAGATTAGCTATATAACAGCTGTCTCAGCGCAATAGGGAGGGATAACAAAAAATAGAAGCCAGCAAAATATAATACCCCAAAAACATATAGGCCAAGATGACAGAGGTTATTACCTAAAGTTGCTCAATATTGAATCCAGAAGGCTACAGAGTACAGAGAGTAAAATGAGGTTGGAGCTGTGAAGAGGGATCTAAAATAGGTGGAAATTTGGCTCTGTGATCGGGATTCCCTGACCAATGGAGAACTAGTGGGAGCCCTGCATCGCTTTCCTGGAGAAAGGACATTGTGAATTAATCATCCTCAGGCATTTAGCTAGTGAAAGGACTGAAGCAGGACATAAAGGAAGCAGCATATGAAATAGATTCAGGCCTCCAATAAGACAAAACAAAAGGAATTTCAGAGTCAGGACAGTTGTTGGGACAGCATAGAAAAAGAAAACATACTGGATGAACAGAAGGCTTAAGCTTTGATATTATTAGAAAGATCCAGGTGAAATAACTCCACAGAGACTGGTATCCCATCACCATGGGATCACCATCACCTTTATTTACACATGGAGAATCCTTGACACTGATCCAGCTGCTGGAGTGAACAGAGCCTCTAACACGCATGTTTATATCTGTCAGCCAGGGCTCCCTGTTTGGACCAGCCTAACAGTCCCAGTCAGGGAACTCTTATTCTGTGAGGTGCACCTGGCTGAACTTATTACTAGCACTATACCAGGATATAAAACCTACTAAATGAGCAGGAAGCTCTTCAGTAACAAACCAGTAAGTGCTAAGAGGTTTTGAACCCTTTGAAATAATTTGAGGAATGAAACCTCTCAGCAGTTAAACTAGAACAAACGATGGATGTGATGCTTCAGAATCTGTAAATTCTAGAACAACAGAGGCAATCTGTGAAATGAAAACTTGGAAACACATACAGGAAAGATGGAGAATATCACTGAGGAATGTGGTAATCAACAGCACCTGCAGAATTTGTAATCAGATTCCGGAAAGATGGGAAAATAACAGAGTTATTGTGGTGAGTGATTTTATTCCTCCTTATTGACCGGGACTCCTTTAGTGCCAGGGGTGTGGATGTGGAGAAATTTGTTAGTTGTGTCCAGGAGGGTTTTTTGAAACAGTATGTGGATAGTCCAACAAGGGAGGGGCCCAAATTGGACTTTGTGTTGGGAAACTGAACCTGACCAGGTGATCAATGTTTTAGTAGGGGAGCATTTTGGAATTAGTGACCATAATTCCTTACGTTCTTAGATGCTTACGGTTAAGGACAAGAGTGGATCTTGGATGAAGGTGTGAAATTGGGGCAAGGCTAACTATAACCGCCTTCAGCAAGAATTGGAGAATGTAAATTTGAGGCGGCTGCGTGAGGTTAAATCCATATCTGGTATGTGGGAGGGTTTTAAAGACTAGCCTGTAAAAATGAAGGGCAGGAATGGCAGGATTCGGGAACTATGATTGACAAGGGAAATTATCAGCTTTGTCAAAAGAAAATAAAGCAAATCTAAGTTCTAGGCAACTAAAAACAGACAAAGTCCTCGAAGAACATAGGGAAAGTCGGAAGGAACTCAAATGGGAAACTAGGAGGATTAAAGAGGCTATGAAAACTCCATGGTCAGCAGGGTTATGGAGAATCCCAAGGCATTTTATACATATATTAGGAACAAGAAGGTTGCTAGGAAAAGATAATGTCCACTCAACAATAAAGGAGGGAGGTTATGTGTGGAGCCACAGGTGATGGGTGAGATCTTTAATGAGCACTTTACATCAGTATTCACCAAAGGGAGGAACGTGAAGGATGCTGAGGTCAGGGAAAGGTGTGTGAATATTTGCGGGCAGGTCAACATAACAAAGGAGGAAGTGTTAGGTATCTTGAAATACATTAAGTTAGACAAATCCCCAAGGCCAGTGGGATCTACCCAAGGATACTATGGGAGGAAATAGCTGGGGCCTTAACAGATACTTTGCATCCTTTTTGACTTCAGGTGAGGTTCCAGGGGACCGGAGAATGGCCAGTGGTGCTCCTTTGTTTAAGAAGAGAAACAGAGATAATCCAGATAATTAAAGGCCAGTGAGCCTGATATCAGTGGTGGGGAAGCTGTTGGAGAAGATACTGAGAGATGGAATTTATTCACATTTGGAAGTAAATGGACTTGTTAGTGATAGGCACCATGGGTGTCTGTAGGGGAAGGTCATATCTAACCAATTTGATTGAGTTTTTTGAGTAGGTGACAAGAACGATTGATGACAGAAGGGCAGTAGGTTTTGTCTACAATGGACTTTAGTAGGATATTTAATAAGGTACTTCATTGCAGGCTGGTACAAAAGGTAGAGTCTCCAGGGATTTGAGGTGCACTGGCTGGATGATGCAAAACTGGCTTGGTCATAGAAGACAGTCAATAGTGGTGAAAGGGCATTTTTCAGAATGGAGATCAGTAACTCATGGTGTCCTGCAAGGATCAGTGCTGGGATCTTTGCTGTTTGTAATGTATATAAATAATCTGGAAGATAATGTAGGTGGTCTGACATGTAAGTCAAAATTGATGGAATTGCAGATAGTGAGGAGTATTGTTAAAGGATACAACAGGAGATAATGATAGATTGCAGGTTTGAGCAGAGAAATGGCAAATAGAGTTTAATCTGGACAGATTTGAGGTGATGAATTTTGGAGGAGTTATACAATAAATGGCCGAACCCTTAGCAGAATTGATGCATAGAGGGATCTGGGCATACAGATCCACAGATCCCTGAATGTGACAACACAGGTGGATAAGGTGGGCATCGGCCAGGGTATTGAATATAAAAGTTGGCAAGTTACATCACAACTGTATAAAACTTTAGTTAGGCCACATTGAGAATATTGCATGCCGTTCTGGTCACCACGCTACCCGAAGGACGTGGATGCTTTAGAGATGGTGCAGAGAAGGTTCACCAGGATGTTGCCTGGTCTGGAGGGTTTTAGTTCTGAGGAGAGGTTGGATAAACTCTGATTGCTTTCCTTGGAAAGACAGAGGCCAAGGGGCGACCTGATTGAGGTCTACTAAACTATGAGAAGCATAGATAGGGTGGTTAGTCAGAGCCTTTTTCCCAGAAAAGGTCAACTACAAGAATGCAAATGTTCAAGGTGAGAGGGGGAATATTTAAGGGAGATGTGCAGGGAAAATGTTTCACTCAGAGGGTGGTGGGTGCCTGGACCTCACTGCTACTGGAGGTTGCGGAAGTAGGTATGTTGGCAGTGTTTAAGTTGTGTCTAGATAGTCGCATGAACAGTGGGATAGAAACCACGCATGGGCAATAAGTAGTTGTTCTAAATTGGGACTAGAATTGGCGCAGGCTTAGTGAGCTGAAGGCTGTTCCTGTGATGTACTGTATTATGTTGTACTTATTAAAATAAACTAGCTCACAGAGTTCATCAATCCCTAATGAGTGACTGATTGTTACACATTATCATTTACATGACAGTTGTATAATTTTCATTACACTGTAATTGCAAGACAATTTGCCATTAGTTAGACTTCTTGAGAAATATGATAGATCAGTTAAATCACAGAAAGTAATACAATATGATGAATAAAATTAGTAACTTATTCCGTTCACGATTTTGCACTGTTACTAAAGAACCAATACTTCAGAAAACAAGTAGGATTCTCACCCGTCTTGAAATTTTTAATGCAATGGTCTGAAAATCCAGATTTTTTCCATGTCGAATTACAGAGCTGTATGAGAAGGGGTCAGTGATGAAAGTGATGAAGTTCCCAGCTATTTTACATGTAAAAGCATCTCCATATTTCTTCTGGCGAATTTGCAGAAACTTCAGAGGATTAGCACCAAATTCTAGAGCACAACCAATGTATGGAATCCAACCATTTTCTATGGGAGGCTCCCCCTCTCTTCTGTGGAAAGAAAAGTATTGAAATAAATCAATGGAAATGAATATTCCCTGCACGTCATTTAAATATAGTAGATGAGCAAGAATCACATCCCTCCAACAAAATTCACCCCAATAGTATTGAGGAAAGATACTAGAGAAAAATGCAATCCATCCAGTTTCATGTTGATTCTAACCCTTACGTAGACCTGTTTCTTATTGCCCATGCAGTTTCTATGTCTCTGTTTGCCTCCCGTTCATGTGTCTATCAAGTTACATCTTAAAAGTTGCTAACTTACCTGCTTCCACCACCTCCACTGGCAGTGCGTTCTAGACACCCACTAACCTCTGTGTGAAAAATTTCCCTGATCTTCTCCACTAAACTTTCTCCCTCTCACTTTGAACCTGTGCTCTTTTGTAGTTAACCGTTCCACTCCAGAAAATACCCTCTGACTATCCAGTCTATCTATGCTTCTCATTATTTTGTAGGCCTCTGTTGTCACCCTTCAGCCTCCGTCTTTCAAGTGAACACAATTCAAGTTTATCCAATCTCTCCTCATAACTAAAACCCTCCAGACCAGGCAACATCCTGGTGAACCTTTTCTGCACCATCTCTAAAGCATCCACATCCTTCAGAAATGTATGCAATATTCCAAATTGGCCTAACTAATGTTTTATACAGCTATAACATAACTTGCCAACTTTTATATTCAGTGCCCCAGGTGATTAAGACATGTGTGCTTTCTTGACCACCCTGTGATGCAACTTTCAGGGATCTGTGAACCTGTACACCCAGATCCCTCTATACGTCAATGCTGCTAAGCGTTCTGCCATTTATTGTATAACTCTCACGTGAACTTGATCTTCCAAAATGCATCATTTTGCATCTGTCCAGATTAAACTCTATTTGCTATTTCTCTGTCCAAATCTGCAATCAATCTCCTACAATACCTTTTGACAATACTCCTCAGTATCTGCAATTCCATCAATTTTGGTGTCACCTACAGACTTACTAACCAGACCCACCTACATTTTCCTCCACCTTATTTATATATATTACAAACAATGAAGATCCCAGCACTGAACCTTGCGGGATACCACAAGTTACTAATCTCCATTCTGAAAAGCACCCTTCCACCACTACTCTCTGTCTTCTATGACCTAGCCAGTTTTGTATCCATTTGTCCAGTACACCTCAAACCCCTTGAAACTCTACCTTTTGTACCAGCCTGCAATAAAATACCTTATCAAATGCCTTACCCCAAGTAGACAAGATCAAACGCTCTTCCCTCATCAATCATTCTTGTCACCTACCCAAAAACCTCAATCAAGTTGGTTAGACATGACCTTGCCCAAAAACACCCATGTTGCCTATCACTAACAAGCCCATTCATTTCCAAATGTGAACAAATCCTGTCTCTCAGTATCTTCTCCAGCACTGATGTCAGCCTCACTAACCTGTAATTACCTGGATTATTTCTGTTTCTCTCCTTAAACATTTAAACATCTTTGAATTTTTTTATACACTGATAAAGTATGAGAGTTTTGAGTTTTTGTTACATGGAGCTTCTTTGTATTTGATCATGGGAAGTGAATGTCAAAGTCTAGGGCCACATTTATTACCTGCTCCTACTTTCCCAAATGACAGTTCAGAGTCACCCACACTGCTCTGGGTCTGGAGTCATGTGTAGGCCAGATACCAGGTAGGCACAGCATGAGTGAACCAGGTGGGTTTTTACAATTGACAGTGGTGACATGGTCACCTTTAGGTGGGCTTTTTATTTCAGATTCTTTTCTTTTAATTTAAATGTTACCATTTACCCCTTCCCATAGTGGGATTCAAACCCCAGGTCCCCTGGATAATTGGTCTAAGGGTCTGGACTGCTAGTGCAGTGATATTATCAGTACACCCCTACTTGCCCTTTTATACCTTCCCTAGTGATTTTATTGGTTTCTAGTTATCTTCCTTTTGCTACTTCAGTTCCCTTGAATTTGTAAACATTATTGCAAAATATTTCAGTTCTCTATTCCAGATTAAATGACTTACACTCCCATCTAGAGACCCTCCAACCACATGGCCTCAACATTGATTTCACCAGCTTCCTCATCTCTCCACCCCCACCTCATCACAGATTCAACTCGGCACTGCCCTCTTGAATTGTCCTACCTGTCCATCTTCCTTCTCATCTATCCACTTCAGCCTTTGTTCTGACCGATCACTATCACTCCCCACCTGCACCCAACTATCATCTTCCAAGCTACCTTCCTCCTAGCCCCATCCCCTCCCCTATTTATCTCTCATCACCCATTCCCCAACCCACCCACCCACCCACATTTCTGATGAAGGCTTATGCCCAAAGCGTCAAGTCTCTACTCCTCAGTTGCTACCTGACCCACTGTGCTTTTCCAGCACCACAAATTTTGACTCAGATTTCCAGCATTTGCAGTCCTCACTTTCTCTTTGTGGGATTAATGCAGAGACATAAGGGGTTCTGGTTCAAATCCTGCCACAGCAAATTTGTTCTAAGAGCCTAATGGTGACCATTTTGTTGATTGTTGGAACAATCCATCTGGGTCACTAATGTCCTTTAGGAAAGGAAACTGCCATCCTTACCTGGTCTGGCCGACGTGAGACTTCAGACCGATAGCAATGTGATTCACTCTTAACTGCCCCTGGGTAATTAGGGATAGGCAATAAATGCTGGCCCAGCCAATGATGCCCTCATCCCATGAATGAATAAAATAAAATCAATTTTGAATTGACTTTGGGAGAATTGACATGGAAAGTGATACTATTTCGGAATGTGTAGGTGAGTGTCCACCTTAGTGCTCAAAGCCTGAAAGGTGACATGGCACATTGATAAGGTGGTTACAAAAATAAACATATTGGTTAAATGTGTGCCTCTATCCATAGGTCAAGATAACAGGAAAAAAATTATGCTACAATTCTGCAAGTCACTGGCAGACCTTCAGCTGGAGTGTTGCTGTGAATTCTCAGCAACATGTTTCAGGAGAGATGTAAATAGTTTAAAAAGGAAGAGAGAAGATTTTTTTTAAAATGGAGGACTACTTAATTTGGAACAATGGGGCAGCACAGTGGCTCAGTGGTTAACACTGCTGCCTGACAGCACCAGGACCTGGGTTCAATTCCAGCCTCAGGTGACTGCTTGTGTGGAGTTTGCATGTTCTCCCTGTGTCTGCATGGGTTTCTGGGTGTTCCAGTTTCCTCCCACAGTCCAAAAGTGTGCAGGTTAGGTGAATTGGAGATGCTAAATTACTCATAATGTTCAGGGGTGTGTAGGTTAATGCATTAGTCAGGAGTTTAAAGTTGAGTAATGGGTCTGGGCAGGTTACTCTTCAGAGGGTCAGTGTGGACTTGTTGGGCCAAATGGCCTTTTTCCACACTGTAGGGATTCCATGATGTTCTGTGAAAGAAAATTAAAAAGTGACCAAATGTAGATTTTTTCAAGATGTTGAAGCATTTTATGAGTAGGTGGAAAAAGGTTAGCCCCTCTGGTAAGTGAGTCAGGAACAGATTTAATATCATTGGGAATGATGGTGGGGTAGGAGTGAGAGGATATTTTATTCCACTTTTGGAACAATGTGCCTGAGAAGATGGCAGAAGCTTATTCCATAAATAATTTTTGAATTTGGGCAGGTTATAAGGAACATACGGAGTTATGGATTAAAACAAAATTGATGCGGGATTGAGCATTCTTGTTCTTTCCAAAGACCAATATATGACAAACTGAACAGCCACTTTCTGTGCTGTAAATTCCCATGAGTCTGTGAATATACTGCAACACATGGGTAATTCTTAAAGACACTTTCAGACAAATTGTCCCCTTTTAATAAAAGTAGATGAAAACGTTGCTCTTGGGTTGGCAGCTTTCTTGGAAACCCTTCAACTGTTTATCTTGAAGCTGATAGATTTATCTTTGGATATCAATAGCCATCCTTTGCTCTTTCTCTCTTTATCTATTCTGTTACTTTGTCCAGATTTCTCTGGATCTCATAGTTAGTGCATTTTATCCCAATGGGCCGTTAGCTGGGTTGAGTTGTTGGCAGCCTTGAGTCTGACTATGACAGCTATGTCTCCAAGTCCCAGTGAAATCTCGATCAATATTGAGAAAGTGCTTCCTTTTAGCTCAGACATTAAACTGAAACCCTGTACACTTTCAAAAGTAATGGAGCCTACAGCAATGTTTCAGATAAGAATGGCTGAGTTCCCTCTGATATCCTGGTCAATATTAAGCCCTTAACTGACATTAGAAAACAGATCATCTGATCATTATCTTATCACTGACTACCACTAATCTTTGCAGCAAATGACATCTTTTATTTCAATTGGATACTTTCCTTCACTTCTTTAGCTAGTTATGGATGATGCATTCTCTGTCAATATTGTTCAGAATTCTGAAATATCTCCTTAAATGTTTATCACTATTTCTCTACCATATTTTTGAATCTGTTCAGCCAGGCAACGCTGTGTTCATGTCCCAGTGACTGCCTTTGCTTAAGTTTAAAACTGTAGTTTCAGGTACACTCTGAGACTGAATGTGAAATTCTACATTTTGTATTCGCTTATACCAAGAAGATCCTTTCCAGGATTAACCAATCCTGTTTCAGTACACATTATCAGATTAAAAATACCCTCTCTCTGACTGGTTCTAAAATGTACTATTCTGAGAAACTGTCCTGAATATTCTCTATAAATGCATCTTTCAGGTTCACTTTTGCTACTTTGAGTCATCTAATCTATACTGATTGTGCAGGCGAGAAGACTAACGGCCCCACATCTGCTCCTGTTTCACATGAAGATTAAAATCTCCCACATTTACTGCAGTACCTTTCCTGTAAGCATCATGCTATTTCTTGATTTACACTCAGTCCTGTATGGTGGCCAGGTTAGGAAGCCCACCGACCTTTCTCAGCAAGGCCTTCTTTCCCTTGTGCCTTCTTATTTTCATCCAAACTGATTCTGCATTTTGATCGGTGTATCACAATCATTTCTCACTGAATTACTGAACTCTCAGATTTAACAAACAGAACTGCTCACCTCTCCTAACTTTATTTCAAAATGACAAATCCCATTAGTGGGCGGCACGGTGGCACAGTGGTTAGCACTGCTGCCTCACAGCGCCAGAGACCCGGGTTCAATACCTGCCTCAGGTGACTGACTGTGTGGAGTTTACACATTCTCCCCGTATCTGTGCGGGTTTCCTCCAGGTGCTCCGGGTTCCTCCCACAGTCCAAAAAGGAGCAGGTTAGGTGAATTGATCGTGCTAAATTGCGTGCAGTGTTAGGTGTAGGGGAATGGGTCTGGGTGGGTGCGCTTCGGAGGGTCGGTGTGGACTTGTTGGGCCGAAGGGCCTGTTTCCACACTGTAAGTAATCTCATCTAATAAGAAAAGATCAGGGAAAAAGTAAAACTTTACTGTTTTATGAAAAAGTTTCTTTCTTCCCTTGTGAAAGAACTCCATCCAGCAGTAAGTGTGCTCACAGCTTGTACAGAAAGGTTTTCCCAACATTAACTGGATAAGGTTACACACAAACTGCTGGGCTTCCGGCCATAGCAACTGGCCCAAGAGCTGCCTCCTGCTAATGAACCTGGCCCCTAAAAGCCCACATTGCCAGCTTTTATTCTATGTCTTCACCATCCTCTAGACTGGCATAAACAGGGCATTCTGGACAAGATAATTATCCTGTAACACTGTTAAAAAAAACAGAATGCATTCTATCTTATAAAAGTAATGTGGATGAAGATGTGCAGAAGAAAATACTGAGCAAAGGGTATGGGAATGAGAATAGATGAATAGTATTTTCAGAAAGGATCGCCTGTCTCTTTAGTACTGATTGAAAGGTGAAATTCTATTATTCCAGGATTTACAAAGGGAGTTGTGTTTCTGACGGTACAAGATTGTGAAGATCGCAGAGACAGTAAGGGAAATGTGCACTTGCCTTCTCCTGATTTTTAGCAGCAAGAACAAGCCGAGAGAGAGAGCTACCAATGTGCCCACGATCCACACATTCAGCGCTGCCATTGGGGGCAATTTGTCCGGAACAGCAGGAGGGCTCAGCAGCAACTGGGCGTCGGTACAGCTTCCCTTCGATCTGCCCGGATCCACTGCCAAAGTTTGTAGATTCACTTTATGGACGGCTCCAGCCGGTCAGGCAGAGAGAGAGAGAGAGAGCAGCTGTGAAAGGGATAAAGTCCTTTCAGAGGGGACAAAGGAGGTCGTGGCTCGGACTCAGCCAATGCTGTGAACTTTAGCCGCTCACAGCGCCACAGAGACAGCTCTCGAAGCTCAATCCCTTTTCAATCTGAACGGGGGGGGGGGGGTGGGCTGGGAAGGAGGAGAAACATAAAAGAACTGTGGGTGCTGAAAATCCGCAATAAAATCACCAAGTGCCGGAGAAACCCAGCACGTCTGCCAGTCTCTCTGTGGAGAGAAAGCAGAGTTCATGTCTCGGGTCCAGTGAGGCGTCAGTTCTGAGAAAGGGGCATTGAACCGGGAAAGTTAACTCTGATTTCTCTCTCCACAAGTTCCACCAGACTTGCCGACTTTCTGCAGATTCAGAGGGTATTTGGTTTGTAACTGTGGTATGCTCCCTCCAGCAGATGGACCCAAATAAAATTATATTAAAAACTTGCACTTCAAATACTTTTACATTTTCTTAACTTTCTATAAATATAGATTAATATAGAAAAGCAATGTTGATTTACATGAGGTTTGGTTAGGCAGGAAATCAGAGCTGAAAATGTGTTGCTGGTTAAAGCGCAGCAGGTCCAGCAGCATTCCTTGGATGGTGTGCTTTAACCAGTAACACATTTCCAGCTCTGATCGCCAGCATCTGCAGACCTCACTTTTTACTCGAAGTTTTTAGGCAGGAAATCAATTTAGAATCATGGAATCAATGTTACAGTACAGGAGGAGGCCACCTGTCTGTACCTGCTCCTAATAGAGAAACCCAGATAGTCCCATTCTCCAGCCCTATCTCCCAAACCCTTTAAATACATATGCAGCTCTGATTTAAAACCACCGACAGAAACTGCCTCCACTGCTCTCCCAGGCAGCGCTTTCCAAATCCTAACTACTCTCTGAGGAAACAATTTTCTCCTCATTTGGCTCCAAGCTCTCTTGTTGACAATGTTGAAATTGTGACCCCGAGGGACAGACTTACCAATCGATAGAAATAGAATATCCCTCTTTACCCTGTCAGAATTGTTCATAATTTTGAACACCTCAATAAGATCACCTCTTCATCTTCTCTGCTTCAAGGAGAGTAAACCCAATCTCTCTAATCATGCTTTGTATCTAAAATCCCTCATTCCTGAGATCATTCTAGTAAATTTCCTTTGCACTTTTTCTAGAGTTTTCACATCCTTCCACAAGTGAAATGCCCAGATACAATACTCCAGCTGTGGTCTGACCGATGATTCGTAGAGGGGGAGCATCACTTGCTTGCTTTTATATTGTATACCTCTATTTATAAACCCAATTGTTTCAACTTGCGTGGCCACCTTCAGGAAATCCTATGAACCCTGAGGACCCTCTGTTCCTGTACTCCTCTCAAGGTTGTGTCATTGAGGCCTGTATTGTCTCTCCATGTTCCTTTGACCAAAATGCATTCCCTCATATTTCTTTGCATTGAGATTCATCTGCCAGGTCTCTGCCCATTACACCAACTTGTCAATGTCCCTCTGAAGTTGTTCAGCACCATCCACACAATTCACAGGTCCCCCTAGCTTAGTATCATCTGCAAGTTTAGAGATTTTGTCCTCAACACCCATCTCCAAATGTTTGTATAAATCAGAAAAAACAAGGGTCCCAACATTGATCCCTGGGGAACACCACTTTCTACTTGTCTCCAATCTGAGAAATGCCCATCTATTCCCACCAGCTGTTTCCTATCTTTTAGCCAAATTCTAATACACGCTGCCAAGGTCCCAGCAATCCCAAACATTTCTAATTTCTTAATCAACCTGCCACGTGGCACTGTGTCAATACTGTCTGAAAGTCCTACACCCACACCACAGCCTTCCTACACCCACACCACAGCCTTCCTACACCCACACCACAGCCTTCATCCACCACAGCCTTCCTACACCCACACCACAGCCTTCCTACACCCACACCACAGCCTTCCTACACCCACACCGCAGCCTTCATCCACCACAGCCTTCCTACACCCACACCACAGCCTTCCTACACCCACACCACAGCCTTCCTACACCCACACCACAGCCTTCATCCATCGCCATTCACTGGAAAGACCTTCTTTGTTAATTATTTCCTAATGATGCCAGGGTCTTTATTTCTACTATGACACTGCCTTAAAATACATTCAAGAATCACACTTTCTACAAATAAGAACTTCCTAAATTTATCTGTTTGGTGTCAACTTCTTCCTTTTTTTATTCATTCATGGCCTGTGGGCATCACTGGCTGGGCCAGCAGTTAGGGGTTAACCACATGGCTATGGGTCTGGAGTCACATGTAGACTAGCCAGGTAAGGATGGCAGTTTCCTTCCTTAAAGGACATTGGTGAACCAGGTGGGTTTTCCCCAATAATCAGCAATGTATTCATGACCATCCTTAGACTCTTAATTACAATTTAATATTTAATTCAAATTCCACCATCTGCTGCAGTGGGATTTGAATCTCATAGTCCACTGAGTATTATCTGGGTCTCTTGATTAACAGTCTGCCAGACCATCGCCTCCTTCTCACTCCCATAATTTGAGTGAAATTTAAAATATAGCATTCCATTACCATTCTGATTGACAATACATCAGTGTACAGTTCATCCAATTTAGCATATGAAAGATGAGCTACTGGATCAATAGTTAAAGAATATGCCTTCTAAATGTAGGCATTATTTTACCATTCAAGGTGAAAAGGATGCAAGGGTTTTATAATTATGAAAGCTCATCATTTTTCATTGCATGAGTTTGTAATTTCTTCTTGTCATTATAATGGGCTCAGTGCACAAATTCACAAGAAATGTTCTTGTCCTTCCACTGGGAATATGCCATTATTTGAATACATTTTGAATTAAATACATTTCTGATTAAATTCCCAAGCTGATGTTGAATCCATTTCAGTGTCCTCGCTGATCAAACACTACAGCTTCACATGAGCATCCTGTCATCAAGATTAAGATTTCACAGACGGGGAAGTCAAGACCTCAAGGGGGTGGTCACATGCTGACATTTTGGGTTTGTGAGCTCTGTGGCATCAATGACAACCATGGAGTTTAGACTCAGTTGGAAAACAGCTGTTCTCCCAATCGAATACACAGACCTTCACCTTCACAAGTCCTTTATCCCATCTCGTTTCCCCAGGTTTCACTGAAGGCCATATCAATTTCCATTTCTGGAAATGTAGTCACATTTGGAAAAAGTTTTTGAACCACAGATTAAGAGCATGTGAGTTTAAAGTTGGTGTTTTTCTTAAAGCTGCCTTCAGTGTGTTGAAAATGTCAATTTCATAATTCACATTCTTCAGAATATCACCTTTGCTTTTCAAGATTAAAGTGCTAACTGTAGAAAAATGGAACTACCTGATTGAAACTCTACTAAAAACAACACCAATGCAAATTCAATTCATGCTAGCCTGGGCTCATTACACATAAAAGGGAGCCTGCGTCTTGCAAGATCAGAATTAACACTGAAAATTCTTGAACAATGATTGATTCATCTCTAAGCTTGAGGACAAAGTCAGAAGTCACATGACATCAGGTTAGAGGCTAATAGGTTTATTTGAAATCACATGCTCTCAGAGTGCTGTTCCTTTGTCAGATAAAGTGGAGGGAAGCACATAGGCACAGAATTTATAGGCAGAGAGATGAAAGGATATTACAAATGGTGTGAGTGATATGTCGATAGGATAAATAACAAGTCTTTGCAGATGATCAAAAGTGTAGATGATGTGAGTAAGCTGAGGAGTAAAATCTCTGAAGAAATCAATGTAAAACTCCACTAGCAACATAAGCTGGTTTACAGATTCCTGAAGAAGGGCTTATGCCCGAGACGTCGAATCTCCTGCTCCTTGGATGCTGCCTGACCTGCAACACATTTTTCAGCTCTGATCACCAGCATCTGCAGTCCTCACCTTCTCCTAGTTTACAGAATCATTCCTCATACAATAAGATCATAGCTGTTCAATTCAATATCATTTTCCTCTCTATCCCCATAGCCCTAGATGTTCTTAATCTGCAAAAATCTATTAATTTCTGGATTGAACATACTTAATAAGTGAGTCTTCTGAGGCAGGAATTTTCAAATATTTGTCATTCTCTGAATGACGAAATTCATATTCATCTCTGTCCTAAATGGCTGATTTCTTATTTTGAGACTGTGTCCACTGGTTCTTGAACCTCCAGCAAGTGAAAACATTTTTTCTGCACTTACCATGTTGTGCCTTGAATGATTTTTTTTAGGATTGAATGAGATGCCTGTCATTTTCTAAATTTAAGAGAATGAAGTCTCAGACTATTTAATCTTTCTTCACAAGACAATCTCTCCGTCCCAGCAATTAGTCTGTTCAATTAGCACTGTAAATGGGGGCATGTATATGCTTGCTGATGTAAGGAGACCAACACTGTACGTAACAATCTGGGTATGGCTTTCACCAAAGCTGCAAATGTGTTGCTGGTCAAAGCACAGCAGGCCAGGCAGCATCTCAGGAATAGAGAATTCGACGTTTCGAGCATAAGCCCTTCATCAGGAATGAAGATGACTTCCTCACTCTTATACTCAATATAATAAAGGCTAACATGCTTTGACTCAGTGGTTAGCACTGCTGCCTCACAGCACTAGGGTCCCAGATTCAATTCCTGCCTTGGGGAACTGTCTGTGTGGAGTTTGCACATTCTCCCTGCATCTGTGTGGGTTTCCTCTGGATGCTCCGGTTTCCTCCCACAGTCCAAAGATGTGCAGGTCAGGTGAATTGGCCATGCTAAATTGCTAATAGTGTTCGGTGTCTAAGTCAGGGGTAAATGTATAGGACTGGGTCTAGCTGCTCTTTGGAGGGTTGGAGTGGATTTGTTGGGCTGAAGGGCCTGTTTCTATGCTTTAGGGAATCTAATCATGTTCTTTCTCAATTGCATGCTGTATCTGCAGGTTAGCTTTCAGTGACTCATTGAAATGGACACACAAACTTCTTTGAAGTTCAATACTCCCCAGCCTCTCATCTTTTAAAAAATACTTCTTATTTTATCTTTTCTACAAAAGTGGAAAAGCTCACTCTTCTATGGGTTATTATATTTGCTAAATTTTGCCACTCATTTACCATCTCCAAATCTCATTGAAGCATCTTTACTTCCTCCTCATAATCTATACTTCCTAGTCTTGTCACATGTTAGAACTTAGAACTTAAGCTGAGAAGGTATACATTTAATCCTCATATGCAAAGGACATCCTAGGGAGAAAAGACCCTCAAGTGTCGACAGACTTTTGGTATGGACTAGGCCAGACCCCTCAAAACATTTCAAAAAAATAGCCCAGACCCTAACTTTACTAGCTGTTTTAAGCAGATGTAACACGGATATTCCAGGAGTGATGCAGCTGGTCAAATCACTTTGTTAAAAACAAAACAGGAATTACAGTATTTACAAGACTACCGAATGACGTACACACAGAACAGAACAGAACACCAAATAACTTAACCTATTCGAAAACCCAACAGATCTTCCCATCTTAACGATGCTGTTCCAAATACTTGCAACAATCCCCATAAATATCCTTTGGCAAAAAAGATAAAATGAACACAAGGTCTTACAGGAGCGATGTCAGAGAGAGAGAGAGAGAGGGAGGATCAGCATGGACCTGCTTCTTTGGGTCCAATAGCTTCAAAACCACCTGACAGCTTTCAGTGAACAGCCAGACCAAACCAAACCTGGGAGAACTGGCCACTCCCCTTTCATTATACAAGTATCTTTTTTTAAAACTTGAAAGCCTTTTGTCTAAGGCAGTATCTGTTAACTATAATCAAATTGGCCCTAAAACCCATCCAAGCCAGAGCTTTCGGAATCGCTACTTTTACAACATCCTGAAAAAAAACCAAGGACAACACCACCTTGTTAAAAGGAGCAGCATCACCACACTTCCAGACCATAACGGGTCAAGAACAGGTCAAGGTCAACAGTCCTCAAGGTAGACTTAGCAACTTTCCAAATCTAAACAGAAGGCGTTCTGAAAAAATAATGAAACATGAATTTGTGAAATCAGATACTCAGTAGAGATGGGATAGTAGTAAATGTAATCCTATGCAAGAATGCAGAAATGTTAATTATAAGAAAAGTGCTTGGATAAATTATGTTTTTGGCAAGGTGGCGACACAGTAAGATGCTCCAGCTGGAGCTCCTCTACTTCACCCATTCTTTTTCTTTTTCTCTCTTTTTCTTTACCTCCCTTTGTGTTTCCTTTTCAACCAATGATTTACCCACAAGAGAATGGAGGAGCTGGAGACCCCCAGAGACAAATCCTAGAGCAGAGACTGCCGCAGGGAAGCAGTCCTGGAGCAGAGGTCGGTGTGGGGAAGCAGTCCCGCAATGTTGGAATGTTGTCCCGGAGCAGGGGTCGGTGCTGGAATGTTGCCCCGGAGCAGAGGTCGGTGCGAGAATGTTGTCCCGGAGCAGGGGTTGGTGCTGGAATGTTGTCCCAAAGTAGAGGCTGGTGCGGGAAAGCAGTCCCGGAGCAGAGACCAATAAGAGGAAGCAAGTCCCAGAGAAAATGTACCTTGGAGAAGCTAAGAGCTGGTGTAGAGTGGACTGAAGGCCTGGAGCAGAGAGGGGACAGGTGTTGGACTGAGGTGTGGCACAGGCAGTCAAACTATGTGTGGAAGCTCCTGTGCTGAGCTACTGCAATGTAATGTTTCTTGTAATTTGTTTATCTGGCTGTAATGTCTATTGTGATGAAGCTGCTCCTTTAACAAGGTCATTGGCTTTTTTTCAGAGAGGTCGTAAACGGCACAGACACCAAAAAGTCTGGGGTTGAAGGCTGATTCTCTCCTGGATTATCCACCGTACACCTGTGTAAAACAACGAGCAAAGTTAGGATCTGGGCTACTTTCTTAAATGTTGTGAGAAGGTCTGGCCTGGTCCATAACAGTATCCTTTAGCTATGTCTTATTTCTTACTTAATGTTGTGAATCAGTGTAAAGGAATGCAACAACTTTTCTTTTTTATTCCTTGTTTTATCTAAGATTTGTACCGAGACACTTATACCTAAGATAGGGCCAGAAGAAGCAACATTGTAAACCTTTCACTGTACTCCTGCACTTCTGTACTGCAGTACATGTGACAACAAAAGATATTCTAATTCTAACGGTTCTGAAGGGTTTATGTTAGAGACTGCATTAAATACCACTTAATCTTATGATTTCATTAGCACTTGGTGGGAATTGGCAGTATGTCTTAACTTCATGAAGAGGGCAGATCTATTAACTTGGTCACATTAGAAACAGATACTGAATATGTTGGAATGGTCAGCAGGTTTGACAACATCTTTGGAGAGAAAGCAGAGGTAACATTTCGGGGGAATTGGAAAAATTATCACTTTCTCTTCCAATTTCCACCCTGCACTCACCTTCATCTGGTCTACCTCTGGTTCTTCCCTTCCTTGACATCTCTGTTTCTCTTTCTGGGAGTAGACTGGTCACTAATATCTACTATAAATCCACTGACTCCCACAGTTACTTGGACTATAAAGCCTCACACCCTATTTCCTGCAAACCTTCGATTCCATTCTCCCAGTTTCTCCATCTCTGTCACACATCTTCTGATGATGTCAACTTCAGTTGGGGTGGTGGGGTTGGCTGTTCAGACATTGCCACCATCTTTCTCAACTAAGGGTTCCTTGTCACAACGGTTGACAGGTCTCTCAATCATGTCCGACCCATTCCCCACACTCCCTCTCTCCCCTCTCACAACAATGGTAGGGTCCCACTGGTCCTCAGTTTCCATCCCACCACCATCCACACCCAAAGGATCATTACCGCCACGTTCAGTGAGATGTCACTGCTGGACATATATTCCCCTCCCGTTCATTATCATCTTTCGCAGGGACTGTTCCCTCTGGGACACCCAGGTACACTCTTCCTTCACTTCCTTCACAGTATGGTTCCCTTAAAATACCAAAGGTGTAACACCTGCCCATTCACCTCTTCCCTCCTCAGTGTCCAAGGGCCCATATATGTTTCAGGTGAAGCAGCACTCTACCTGCACTGTTCACTGTCTACTGCACTCGCTGCTCACAGTGTGTGGTCTCCTCTATATTGGGGAAATGAAGTGTAGACTGGGTGACCCCTTTGCAGAACACCCACGTTCTGCCCCCAAAAATGACCCTGAGCTTCCAGATGCCTGCTACTTTAACACTGGGAGAAAGTGAGGACTGCATATGCTGGCGATCAGAGTCGCGAGTGTGGTGCTGGAAAAGCACAGCAGGTCAGGCAGCATCCGAGGAGCAGGAGAATCGACATTTCAAGCATAAATCCATCATTTCTGATGAAGGGCTAATGCTCAAAACATCGACTCTCCTGCTCCTCGATGCTGCCTGACCTGCTGGCCTTTTCCAGCACCACACATTTTGTCAGCTATTCTTCTGTTTGCCTGTATTTCACTCCATCTCCATCTATCCACTCAATCTTTGTCCCCCGTCATGTGCATAAATGCAAGCTTTTTCCAGCTATTATCAGTTCTGAGAAAAGGCCATTGTATTCGAAACAATTCACTCTGCTTTCTCTCTGCAGATACTGCCAGACCTGCTGAGCTTCTCCAGCTATTTGTTTTAGATATCCAACATCCACAATTCTTTGTTTTATTTTGGGTTCCATCACTGTCTGATTTGCAATATCTAACTTGTACCTAATTGCTATCATAAACTAAATTGCACTTTATTTAAATTAAGATCTGTTTCTCAGTAAGAATCACAAGTGGTTTCCCCTCCCTACGTAAATCAATTATCCAGTCAAGGACTGGGGAATGGCAACAGAAAACTACCCTAATTACAACCTGGTACAAGTCAGCATCAGGTAAAAAATGAGGTCTGCAGATGCTGGAGATCACAGCTGAAAATGTGTTGCTGGTTAAAGCACAGCAGGTTAGGCAGCATCCAAGGAATAGGAAATTCGATGTTTCGGGCATAAGCCCTTCATCAGAAATGCGATTCCTGATGAAGGGCTTATGCCCGAAATGTCGAATTTCCTGTTCCTTGGATGCTGCCTAACCTGCTGTGCTTTAACCAGCAACACATTTTCAGCACAAGTCAGCATCACAACATATACAACATTAGCTAGTTCTCAATGCATACAAGTATGTTCCCCCACTCCTGTGTATTCTAATTTCACTTAATAGCCTCTCGTGTGGGACCTTAATTTATTTGCATTTCTCTTTGAACCATTCCCAATGCACACTACAACCCCATAGAGGGAGTGATTCAGTGATTCATTGATTTATTTTTGTGTGTTCACTGATAGAAGCAAGAAGTTCTGTTTTGGACAGACACAGACAGCTGCAGGTTTGGTATTGTACAGACTTCGAGTATCGACTAGGGAGGGCAAAGAAAATCAATGTTTGTCAGTTATGCTGGTCTTCAAGAGAAAATACCAGCGTCATTGTTCATTACTCAGAGTTTAGGGAAGACACAATCACAGTTATCTCATTTTACAATTCTCCATTGAGTAGAGCCTTCTCTCTGGTTAACTCTGGAACGTGGTGATTTATGCCACTGTCCTGACAATTAGCTCATCTTCTAGGATCTTGTTGCTAACCTGTTTCTTCCAATCCAGGAGATTCAGATCATCCATGGTATTCTTGTACATTTCTCATAAGCTCCATTGTTCCAGCCGTCCTATAGTGTGGGTCCCATCAAATCCCAACTCCACACAAACTAATTCTACTTCTTGATTGTTAGAACAAATCTATTGTACTTATGACACACTTAATTAAGTGATCTATCCCGAACCTTTTCCTAGCTTCCTTCCAATGTGCCACTGACCCATGAATATTCAGGCCCCAGGATTTACTAGGTAAGCCCATATTCCCTGTAGCCTGAGCAAACTCCATGTTCAGGTCACGATGATCAGTGTCAGTATGGTGATTGTGGCACTGCCTTCAGGATCCAGACGTCACTGCCAAAGCAGACTTCAGAGGCCCACACATTTACATTTGAAATGAAGGTCAGTGGATGATGAGCAATCTCCATTAGTATTTTCTTATTATTGAGTTAGACATAGACTTCAAAGTTTTGAAGAGTCAACAATAATCCCACAGTCCCTTTTCCTTCAGTAAGGTATTTCTGATACTTATTTAGTTTTATGGAGAAGTACTTCACTGGCTGCTCCATTTCCAACTCACCATCAAGCACAGCACCCATCCCCAAATAGAGGCAGAGAGTCTTAGAGATGTATAGCACAGAAACAGACCCTTCAGTCCAACTTAGCCATGCTGACCAGATATCTCAAACACCAATCTAGTCTCACCTGCCAGCACCCGGCCCATATCCCTCCAAACCCTCTCTATTCATATACCCATCCACTTGCCTTTTAAAAGTTGCAATTGTACCAGCTTCCACCACATCCTCTGGCAGTTCATTCCATACATGTACCACCCTCTGCATGAAAATCTTGCCCCTTAGGTCTCTTTTATATCTTTCCCCTTTCACCCTAAACTTATGCCCCCTAGTTCTGGACCCCCCCACCCCATGGAAATGACCTTGTCTATTTACCCTATCCATGCCCCTCATGATTTTATAAATCTCTATAAGGTCACCCCTCAGCTTCCAACACTCCAGGGAAAACAACCCTAGTCTATTCAATCTCTCCCTATAGCTCAAATCCTCCAACCCTAGCAACATCCTTGTAAATTTTGTCTGATCCTTTTCAAGTTTCACAACATCCTTCCAATAGGAAGGAAACCAGAATTGCACTTAATGATCTATGTCCATGGCCTAATCAATGTCATGTACAGCTGCAGCATGACCTCCCAACTCCTGTACTCAATACTGTGACTGGTAGAGGAAAACATACCAAACACCTTCTTCACTATCACATCTACCTGCGCCTCTACTTTCAAGGAGCTATGAACCTGCACTCCAAGGTCTCTTCGTTCAGCAACATTCCCTAGGACTTACCATTAAGTGTATAAGTCATGATAAGATTTGCGTTCCCAAAATGCACCACCTCATAGTTACCTAAATTAAACTGCATTTGCCACTCCTCAGCCTATTGGCCCATCTGATCAAGATTCCATTGTACTCTGAGGTAATCTTCTTTGTTGTCCACTACACCTCCAATTTTAGTGTCATCTGCAAACTTATTAAATTCACCTCTTATGCTCACATCCAAATCATTTATATAAATGATGAAAAATAGTAGAACTAGCACCTATCCTTGTGGCACTCCTCTGGTCACAGGCCTCCAGTCTGAAAAACAACCTTCCACCACCACCTGCTGACTTTTACCTTCAAGCCAATTCTGTATCCAAATGGCAAGTTAGAGAACATAGTACATAGAACATTACAGCGCAGTCCAGGTCCTTCAGTCCTCGATGTTGTGTCAATCTGTGCAACCAATCTGAAGCGCATCTAACTTACACTATTACATTCTTGTCCATATGCCTATCCAATGACCATTTAAATGCTCTTAGAGTTGGCGAGTCTACTACTATGAGTTCTATGCCTCTACTACTCTCTGAGTAAAGAAACCACCTCTGACATCTGTCCTATAACTATCAGCTGTCAACTTAAAGCTATATCCCCTCGTGCTAGCCATTGCCAACCAAGGAAAAAGGCTCTCACTGTGCAACCATTTGATTATCTTACACGTCTCAACCTTCTTATCTCTAACAAAACAGCCTCAAGTCCCTCAGCCTTTCCTCATAAGATCTTTGTTCCATGCCAGGCAACATCCTAGTAAATCTCCTCTGAATCTTTTTCAAAGCTTTCCCATCCTTCCTATAATGCGGTGACCAGAACTGTACGCAATACTCCAAGCGTGGCCATACCAGAGTTTTGTACAGCTACAGCATGACCTCATGGTTCTGAAACTCAATCCCTCCACCAATAAAAGCTAACACACCGTATGCCTTCTTAACAACCTATTAATCTAGGTGGCAATTTTCAAGGATCTATGTACCTCGACTCTGAGATCTCTGTGTTCATCTATATTACCAAGAATCTTATCATTAACCCAGTACTCTGCATTCCTATTATTCCTTCCAAAGTGAATCACCTTACACTTTTCCACATTAAACTCCATCTGCCACCACTCAGCTCAGCTCTACAACTTATCCATGTCTCTCAGTAACGTACAACATCCTTCGTCATTATCCACAACTCTACTGATTTTAGTGTCATCTGCAAATTTACTAACCCATCCTTCTATGCCCTCATCTAGGTCATTTATATAGATGACAAACAACAGTGGACCAGCAGAGAGCACAGGAGCAGGGCTGAAGTGAAGTCGGAGTGCAGAGCTGGTCAGGAAGGTCAGTGACTGTTATTTAAAAACTTACCTCGACACCAACGGTCTTTTTGCAGCAGAGAATGGTGA
This sequence comes from Hemiscyllium ocellatum, assembly GCF_020745735.1. Lineage (NCBI taxonomy): Eukaryota > Metazoa > Chordata > Chondrichthyes > Orectolobiformes > Hemiscylliidae > Hemiscyllium > Hemiscyllium ocellatum. The sequence goes on along the minus strand of NC_083404.1, from coordinate 791,339 downwards.
GAGCTGGGCGGAAGTGAAGTCAGAATGCAGACCTAGTTGGGAAGATAAGTGATTGTTATTTGAGTGGCGAAGGAACCCGAGACACAACACATGTAGTCTCTCCCACCCTCCCTCCTACTCTAACCTAAAAAAAGGACTCAGTCGGCTGAACAGGTAAGCTACTTAGTGTTCTTGTTTTGGAGACTAAGTGTAGAATTATGGCAGCGCAGGCAGTGGAATGTTCCTCCCGCAGGATGTTTGAGGTAGGAGTGACCACCAATGCTCCTGCAGACTTCACCTGCAGGAAGTGCAGCCAGCTCCAGCTCCTCACAGACCGTGTTAGGGAACTGGGGCTGGAGTTGGATGAACTGAGGATTATTCGAGAGGCTGAGAGGGTGATAGATAGAAGCTACAGGGACATAGTTATGCCAGAGAACAGAGGTAGCTGGGTAACAGTTAGAGGTGGGAAGGGGAGGAAGCAGGCAGTGCAGGGATCCCCTGTGGTCGTTCCCTCAACAATAAGTTTACACTTTGGATACTGTTGTGGAGGACGGCCTAGCAGGGGTAAGCTGCAGTGACCGGGTCTCTGGCACGGGGTCCGGCTCTGAGGCCCAGAAGGGAAAGGGGGAGAGGAGGAGAGCGCTAGTTATAGGAGACTCTATGGTTAGAGGGACAGACAGGCGGCTCTGTGGACATGGGCGAGACTCTCAGATGGTTTGTTGCCTCCCGGGTGCCAGGGTCCGAGACGTCTCGGACCGTGTCTTCAGAATCCTTAAGGGGGAGGGTGTGCAGCCAGAAGTCGTGGTACACATTGGCACCAACGACATAGGTAGGAAGAGGGGTGGGGAGGTCATTCAAGAGCTCAGGGAGTTAGGCTGGAAGCTAAAAGCTAGGACAGACAGAGTGGTCATCTCTGGGTTGTTACCGGTGCCTCGTGACAGTGAGGCAAGGAATAGGGAGAGTGCAGTTGAACACGTGGCTGCAAGGATGGTGTAGGAGGGAGGGCTTCAGGTATTTGGACAATTGGACTGCATTCTGGGGAAGGTGGGACCTGTACAAACAGGACAGGTTGCACCTGAACCAGAAGGGCACCAATATCCTGGGGGGTAGGTTTGCTAGTACTCTTTGGGGGGGTTTAAACTAATTTGACAGGGGGATGGGATCTGGACTTGTAGTCCAGCAAGTAGGTTAGCTGTTTTTCAGGATGTCCAAGAATGTAGGGAGGCTGTGGAGAAGGTAGCACTGACAGGGAATACTTGCGGACACAGAGATGGGTTCAAGTGCGTATAATTCAACGCAAGGAGTGTCAGAAATAAGGTGGGTGAACTTAAGGCGTGGATCGGTATTTGGGACTACAATGTTGTGGCCATCACGGAAACGTGGATAGAAGAGGGACAGGAATGGTTGTTGGAGGTTCCTGGTTACAGATGTTTCAGTAAGATTAGGGAGGGTGGTAAAAAAGGAGGGGGTTGGCATTGCTAATTAGAAATGGTAGAACGGCTGCAGAAAGGAAGTTCGAGGGGGATCTGCCTTTGGAGGTAGTATGGGCTGAAGTCAGAAATAGGAAAGGTGCAGTCACCTTGTTGGGTGTTTACTATAGGCCCCCCAATAGCAGCAGAGATGTGGAGAAACAGATTGGGAAACAGATTTTGGAAAGGTGCAGAAGCCACAGGGTAGCAGTCATGGGCGATTTCAACTTCCCAAATATTGATTGGAAGCTCTTTAGATCAAGTAGATTGGACGGGGCAGTGTTTGTGCAGTGTGTCCAGGAAGCTTTTCTAACTCAGTATGTAGATTGTCCGACCAGAGGGGGGGCCATATTGGATTTGGTACTTGGGAACGAACCAGTACAAGTGATGGGCTTGTTAGTGGGTGAGCATTTTGGTGATGGTGACCACAATTCTGTGACTTTCACCTTGGTTATGGAGAGAGATTGGTGCGTGCAACAGGGTAGGTTTTACAATTGGGGGAAGGGTAAATACGATGCTGCAAGACAGGATCTGAGGAGCATAAATTGGGAGCATAGGCTGTCAGGGAAGGATGTTGTTGAAATGTGGAACTTTTTCAAGGAACAGATATGACATGTCCTTGATAGGTATGTACCTGTTAGGCAGGAAAGTGATGGTCGTGTGAGGGAACCTTGGTTGATGAGGGAGGTTGAATGTCTAGTAAAGAGAAAGAAGGAGGAAACAAGGTTTAGACAGAGCGTTGGAGGGATACAGGATAGTCAGGAGGGAGCTGAAGAAAGGGATCAGGAGAGCTAAGAGAGGGCATGAAAAATCTTTGGCAGGTAGGATCAAGGATAACCCCAAGGCCTTTTATGTGTATGTGAGAAACATGAGAATGATGAGAACGAGGGTAGGTCCGATCAAGGACAGTAGTGGGAAACTGTGTATTGAGTTGGAAGAGATAGGAGAGGTCTTGAATGAGTATTTTCTTCAGTATTTACAAATGAGAGGGACCGTATTGTTGAAGAGGAGAGTATGAAATGGACTGGTAAGCTAGAGGAGATACTTGTTAGGAAGGAAGATGTGTTGGGCATTTTGAAAAACTTGAGGATAGACAAGTCCCCCGGGCCTGACGGGATATATCCTAGGATTATGTGGGAAGCAAGAGAGGAAAATGCAGAGCCGTTGGCAATAATCTTTTCGTCTTCACTGTCAACAGGGGTGGGACCAGGGGACTGGAGAGTGGCGAATGTTCAAAAAAGGGAATAGGGATAACCCCAGGAATTACAGGCCAGTTAGTCCTACTTCGGTGGCAATGGAAAGGGTACTGAGGGATACAATTTATGAGTATCTGGAAAGACATTGCTTGATTAGGGACAGCCAGATTAGGGAAAAGTCTTGCCTTACAAGTCTTATTGAATTCTTTGAGGAGGTGACCAAGCATGTGGATGAGGGTAGAGCAGTGGATGTAGTGTACATGGGTTTTAGTAAGGCATTTGATAAGGTTCCCCATGGTAGGCTTCTGCGGAAAGTCAGGAGGCATGGGATAGTGGGAAGTTTGGCCAGTTGGATAGAAAACTGGCTAACCAGTCGAAGTCAGAGAGTGATAGATTAGATTACATACAGTGTGGAAATAGGCCCTTCGGCCCAACAAGTCCACACTGACCCACCGAAGCACAACCCACCCATACCCCTACATTTACCCCTTACCTAACACTACGGGCAATTTAGCACGGCCAATTCACCTGACCCGCACATCTTTGGACTGTGGGAGGAAACCGGAGCACCCGGAGGAAACCCACGCAGACACGGGGAGAACGTGCAAACTCCACACAGTCAGTCACCTGGAGTCGGGAATTGAACCCGGGTCTCAGGCGCTGTGAGGCAGCAGTGCTAACCACTGTGCCACCGTGCCGCCCACTGATAGTAGATGGTAAATATTCAGCCTGGAGCCCAGTTACAAGTGGAGTTCCGCAGGGATCAGTTCTGGGTCCTCTGCTGTTTGTAATTTTTATTAATGACTTGGAAGAGGGAGTCGAAGGGTGGGTCAGTAAATTTGCAGATGATACGAAGATTGGTGGAGCTGTGGATAGTGAGGAGGGCTGTTGTCGGCTGCAAAGGGACTTAGATATGATGCAGAGCTGGGCTGAGGAGTGGCAGATGGAATTCAACCCTGTCAAGTGTGAGGTTGTCCATTTTTGAAGGACAAATAAGAATGTGGAATACAGGGTTAACGGTAGGGTTCTTAGTCAGGTGGAGGAACAGAGGGATCTTGGGGTCTATGTACATAGATCTTTGAAAGTTGCCACTCAGGTGGATAGAGCTTGTAAGAAGGCCTATGGTGTATTAGCATTCATTAGCAGAGGGATTGAATTCAAAAGTCGTGAAGTGATGTTGCAGCTGTACAGGACCATGGTTAGGCCACATTTGGAGTACTGTATGCAGTTCTAGTCGCCTCATTTTAGGAAAGATGTGGAAGCTTTGGAGAGGGTGCAGAGAAGATTTACCAGGATGTTGCCTGGAATGGAGAATAGGTCATACGAGGATAGGTTGAGAGTGTTAGGCCTTTTCTCATTGGAATGGCGAAGTATGAGGGGTGACTTGATAGAGGTTTATAAGATGATCAGGGGAATAGATAGAGTAGACAGTCAGAGACTTTTTCCACGGGTATAACAGAGTGTTACAAGGGGACATAAATTTAAGGTGAAGGGTGGAAGGTATAGGGGGGATGTCAGGGGTAGGTTCTTTACCCAGAGAGTGGTGGGGGCATGAATGCGCTGCCGGTGGGAGTGGCAGAGTCAGAATCATTGGTGACCTTCAAGCGGCAATTGGATAGATACATGGATAGGTGCATAAGCTAGGAGAAATGTTCAGCACAACATCGTGGGCTGAAGGGCCTGTTCTGTGCTGTATTGTTCTATGTTCTATGTTCAAAATAGATCCTTGCAGTACACTAGTAACTGAACTCCGGGATGAATATTTCCCATCAATCACCACACGTTGTCTTCTTCCAGCTAGTCAATTTCTGATCTAAACTGTTAAATCACTCTCAATTCCATGCCTCTGTATTTTGTGCAATAGCCTAATGTGGTGAACCTTATCTAACGCCGTACTGAAATTCATATACACCACATCAACTGTTTCATCCTCATCCACCTGGTTGGTCACCTTCTCAAAGAAGTCAATAAAGTTTTTGAGGCATGACCTACTCTTCACAAAACCATGTTGATTATTCCTAATCAACTTATTCCTCTCAAGATGATTATAAATCCTATCTCTTATAACCTTTTCCAACACCTTACTCACAACCAAAGTAAGGCTCACTGGTCTATAATTACCAGGGTTGTCTTACTCCCCTTCTTGAACAAGGGAACGCCATTTGCGATCCTCCAGTCTTCTGGCACTATTCCTGTCAACAATGACAACATAAAGATCAAAGCCAAAGGTTCGGCAATCTCCTCCCTGACTTCCCAGAGAATCCTGGGATAAATCCCATCTGGCCCAGGGGACTTACCAATTTTCACACTTTCCAGAATTGCTAATACCTCCTGCTTGTGAACCTCAATCCCACCTAGTCTAGTAGCCTGTACCTCAGTATTCTCCTCAGCAGCATTATCTTTTTGTAGCATGAATACTGAGAAAAAGTATTCATTTAGCAGTTACTAGCGGCGTACAGCAAGGGTCGGTGTTAGGTCCACTGCTGTTCGTCATTTTTATAAATGACCTGGATGGAGGCATAGAAGGGTAGGTTAGTAAATTTGCGAACAACACTAAGGTCGATGGAGTTGTGGATAGAGACGAAGGATGTAGTAGGTTGCAGAGAGACATAGATAGGATGCAGAATTGGGCTGAGAGGTGGCAAATGGAGCTTAATGTGGACAAGTGTGAGGTGATACACTTTGGCCGGAGTAATCAGAATGCAAAGTACTGGGCTAATGGTAAGATTCTTGGTAGTGTAGATGAGCAGAGAGATCTCGGTGTCCATGTACACAGATCCCTGAAAGTTGACACCCAGATTGACAGGGTTGTTAAGAAGGCATACAGTGTTTTGGCCTTTATTAATAGAGAGATTGAGTTCTGGAACCAGGAAGTTATGCTGCAGCTGTACAAAGCTCTGGTACGGCCACACTTGGAGTATTGTGTACAGTTCTGGTCACCGCATTATAAGAAGAATGTGGAAGCTTTGGAAAGGGTGCAGAGGAGATTTATCAGGATGTTGCCTGGTATGGAAGGAATGCGCAGCAGGTCAGGCAGCATCCAAGGAGCAGGAGAACCGACGGTTCGGGCATGAGCCCTTCATCAGGAATGAGGAAGGTGTGCCCAGCAGGCTAAGATAAAAGGTAGGGAGGAGGGACTAGGGGGAGGGGCGATGGAGGTGGGATAGGTGGAAGGCGGTTAAGGTGAGGGTGATAGGCCGGAGTGGGGTGGGGGCGGAGAGGTCAGGAAGAAGATTGCGGGTTAGGAAGGTGGTGCTGAGTTCGAGGGTTGAGACTGAGATAAGGTGGGGGGAGGGGAAATGAGGAAACTGGAGAAATCTGAGTTCATCCCTTGTGGTTGGAGGGTTCCTAGGTGGAAGATGAGGTGCTCTTCCTCCAGCCATTGTGTTGCTATGGTCTGGCGATGGAGGAGTCCAAGGACCTGCATGTCATTGGTGGAATGGGAGGGAAAGTTGAAGTGTTGAGCCACGGGGCGGTTGGGTTGGTTGGTCCGGGTGTCCCGGAGGTGTTCTCTGAAACGTTCCGCAAGTAGGCGGCCTGTCTCCCCAATATAGAGGAGGCCACAACGGGTGCAGCAGATGCAGTAAATGATGTGTGCGGAGGTGCAGATGAATTTGCGGCGGATATGGAAGGATCCCTTGGGGCCTTGGAGGGGAGTAAGGGGGGAGGTGTGGGTGCAAGTTTTGCATTTCTTGCGGTTGCAGGGGAAGGTGCTGGGAGTGGAGGTTGGGTTGGTGGGGGGTGTGGACCTGACAAGGGAATCATGGAGGGAGTGGTCTTTTCGGAACACTGATAGGGGAGGGGAGGGAAATATATCCCTGGTGGTGGGGTCTATTTGGAGGTGGCGGAAATGACTATGGATGATATGATGTATGTGGAGGTTGGTGGGGTGGTAGGTGAGGACCAGTGGAGTACTGTCGATTGGAGGGGCGGGGCTCAAGGGCGGAGGAGCGGGAAGTGGAGGAGATGCAGTGGAGGGCATCGCCGACCACGTCTGGAGGGAAATTGCAGTCTTTGATATTGGAACTGGGTTGTTTGGTATTGGAACTGGTCCTCCTAGGAGCAGATGCAGCGGAGACAAAGGAATTGGGAATATGGGATGGCGTTTTTAGAGGGGGCAGGGTGGGGGGAGGTTCCAATACCGAACAACCCCGATGGCCCTCCGTGACTCTCTCGTCAGGTCCACACCCCCCACCAACCCAACCTCCACTCCCGGCACCTTCCCCTGCAGCCGCAAGAAATGCAAAACTTGCGCCCACACCTCCACACTCACTTCCCTCCAAGGCCCCAAGGGATCCTTCCATATCGGCCACAAATTCACCTGCACCTCCACACACATCATTTACTGCATCCGCTGCACCCGATGTGGCCTCCTCTATATTGGGGAGACAGGCCGCCTACTTGCGGAACGTTTCAGAGAACACCTCTGGGACACCCGGGCCAACCAACCCAACCACCCCGTGGCTCAACACTTCAACTCCCCCTCCCACTCCACCAAGGACATGCCCGTCCTTGGACTCCTCCATCGCCCGACCATAACAACACAATGGCTGGAGGAAGAGCACCTCATCTTCCACCTAGGAACTCTCCATCCACAAGGGATGAACTCAGATTTCTCCAGTTTCCTCATTTCCCCTCCCCCCCCACCTTGTCTCAGTCCCAACCCTCAAACTCAGCACCACCCTCCTAACCTGCAATCTTCTTCCTGATCTCTCCGCCCCCACCCCACTCCGGCCTATCACCCTCACCTTAACCTCCTTCCACCTATCACATTTCCAATGCCCCTTCCCCAAGTCCCTCCTCCCTACCTTTTATCTTAGCCTGCTTGGCGCAACTCCTCATTCCTGATGAAGGGTTCATGCCCGAAACGTCGATTCTCCTGTTCCTTGGATGCTGCCTGACCTGCTGTGCTTTTCCAGCAACACATTTTCAGCTCTGATCTCCAGCATCTGCAGTCCTCACTTTCCCCTGGTATGGAAGGAAAGGCTGAGGGCCTTGAGGCTGTTCTCCTTAGAGAGAAGGTTGAGAGGTGACTTAACAGAGACATATAAGATAATCAGAGGGTTAGGTAGGGTGGACAGGGAGAGCCTTTTTCCAAGTATGGGGATGGCAAACATGAGGGGACACAACTTTAAAGTGAGGGGAAATAGTTATAAGACAGATGTCAGAGGTAGTTTCTTTACCCAGAGTAGTAAGGGTATGAAATGCTTTGCCTGCAACAGTAGTAGATTCGCCAAGTTTAAGTGAATTTAAATCATCATTGGACAGGTAAATGGACGTTCATGGTATAGTGTAGGTTAGATTAGATTAGATTACTTACAGTGTGGAAACAGGCCCTTCAGCCCAACAAGTCCACACCGACCCGCCGAAGCGCAACCCGCCCATACCCCTACATTTACCCCTTACCTAACACTACGGGCAATTTTAGCATGGCCAATTCACCTGACCCGCACATCTTTGGACTGTGGGAGGAAACCGGAGCACCCGGAGGAAACCCACGCAGACACGGGGAGAACGTGCAAACTCCACACAGTCAGTCGCCTGAGTCGGGAATTGAACCCAGGTCTCAGGCGCTGTGAGGCAGCAGTGCTAACCACTGTACCACCGTGCCGTGGGACAGGCTTCAGATTAGAATGACAGGGCGGCGCGACATCGAGGGCCGAAGCGCCTGTACTGCGCTGTAATGTTCTATATTTAGCACTTCCTCTATCTCCTCTGACTCCATGCACAACTTCCTATAGCTATGCTTGATTGGCCCTAACCTTACTCTAGTCATTCTTTTATTCCTGATATACCTATAAAAAGCCTAAGGGTTTTCCTTGATCCTATCTGCCAACGACTTATTATGTCCCCTCCTGCCTCTTCTTAACTCTCGCTTTAGGTCCTTCCTGGCTAACTTGTAACTCTCAAGCGCCCTAACTGAGCCTTCGCATCTCATCCTAACATAAGCTTTATTCTTCCTCTTGACAAACGATTCAACTTCTTTAGTAAACCATGGCTCCTGCGCTCAACAGCTTCCTCTCTGCCTGACAGGTACATACTTATCAAGGACATGCATAGCTGTTCCTTGAATAAGTTCCTCATTTCAATTGTGCCCATCCCTGCAGTTTTCATCCCCATCCTAAGTCCTGCCTAATTGTTTCGTAATTGCCTTTCCCCCAAGTATAACTCTTGCCCTGCGGTATATACCTATCCCTTTCCATCACTAAAGTGAACATAACCGAGTTATGGTCACTATCACCAAAGTGCTCACCTACCTCCAAATCTAACACCTAGCCGGGTTCACCAACCAGTACCAGATCCAGTATGGCCTTGCCCCTTGTTGGTCTGTCCACATACACTGTCAGGAAACCCTCCTGCATACATTGGACAAAATCTGACTTAAATTACTTGAACTATAGTATTCCCAGTTACTACTTGGAAAGTTGAAGTCCCCCATAACAACTACCCTGTTACTTTCGCTCCTATCGAGGATCATCTTTGCTATCCTTTCCTCTACATCTCTGGAACTATTTGGAGGCCTACAGAAAACTCCCAACAGGATGACCTCTCCTTCCCTGTTTCTAATCTCAGCCCCTACTACCTCAGTTGATGAGTCCTCAAACATCCTTTCTGCAACTGTATTACTGTCCTTGACCAACAATGCCATGCCTCCCCCTCTTTTACCATCTTCTGTGTTCTTACTGAAACATCTAAACCCCAGAATCTGCAACAACCATTCTTGTCCCTGCTCTATCCATGTCCCCGAAATGGCTACAACATTGAAATCCCAGGTACCAACCCATGCTGCAAGTTCATCTGCCTTACTCCAGATGCTCCTGGCGTTGAAGTCGACACACTCCCCTGTAGTGGACAGTTCTCCCTGTATTCCTAACCTTGCTCTCCCATGGGGAACCTTGATGAATGCCTTACTGAAGTCCATATAGATCACATCTACCGCTCTGCCCTCTTCAATCCTTTTTGTTACTTCAAAAAGCTTAATCAAGTTCTTGAGACATGATTTCTCATGCACAAAGCTATGTTGACTATCCCCAACTAGTCCTTACCTTTCCAAATACATTTAAATCCTGTCCCTCAGGATTCCCTCCATGAGTATCAACTGCTGTATTGAAAAGTTTGCGAAAAATCAGGGGCAGCCCAGCACTGATTAATTGATTTACGTTACCTTCATCTTCTGAAAGGCTGCTTGGCATTTTGCTAACCAGGATTTCTGTTGAAAGGATTATGCTCAAAACATCGATTCTCCTGCTCCTCAGATGCTGCCTGACCTGCTGTGCTTTTCCAACACCACATTTTTTGATTCTGCAAATCAAATCACTTTCACTTGTTTCTTGAACAAATTTGTTAAAGGTACAGCCAATGTATTGAAATTACACAAAAATTTCCAGTAAAGTCCACACATTCTAAAAGCTCCTATGTTTTAGAACGAGGGAATTCTACTGGAGCCTTCACTGTTGCTATCATTGACAACATGCATCCTTATCCTACAAGACATCCGAGGTGGTTCCTCCTGCTTTATTACCAAGCCAGCAGAATGGAATTGCTTAACCAGATTTTCTACTTATCTCTATATACCAGAACATTGACTAAGTAAACGGCACAGCTATGAATATTAGCCATGACTTGATTGGTAAGTCTTTGAAGTTGCTGAGGCATTCCTACATCCAAATGACATTACCGAGTATTGGTATAATACATTTGGAGTCACTAAAGTGTTTTTACAATCCTTGATGTTAATGGCAGTTCCCAGTATCCCTTCAATTGTTCAGTCTTAGAAAGGCATGATGTATTGCCAACTGCAAATGTGTTGCTGGTCAAAGCACAGCAGGCCAGGCAGCATCTCAGGAATCGAGAATTCGACGTTTCGAGCATAAGCCCTTCATCAGGAATAAGAGAGAGAGCCAAGCAGGCTAAGATAAAAGGTAGGGAGGAGGGACTAGGGGGAGGGGCGATGGAGGTGGGATAGGTGGAAGGAGGTTAAGGTGAGGGTGATAGGCCGGAGTGGGGTGGGGGCGGAGAGGTCAGGAAGAGGATTGCAGGTTAGGAGGGCGGTGCTGAGTTGAGGGAACCGACTGAGACAAGGTGGGGGGAGGGGAAATGAGGAAACTGGAGAAATCTGAGTTCATACCTTGTGGTTGGAGGGTTCCCAGGTGGAAGATGAGGCGCTCCTCCTCCAGCCGTCGTGTTGTTGTGTTCTGCCGGTGGAGGAGTCCAAGGACCTGCATGTCCTCGGTGGAGTGGGAGGGGGAGTTAAAGTGTTGAGCCACGGGGTGATTGGGTTGGTTGGTTCGGGCGGCCGGGAGGTGTTCTCTGAAGCGTTCCGCAAGTAAGCGGCCTGTCTCACCAATATAGAGGAGGCCACATCGGGTGCAGCGGATGCAATAGATGATGTGTGTGGAGGTACAGGTGAACTTGTGGCGGATATGGAAGGATCCCTTGGGGCCTTGGAGGGAAGTGAGGGAGGAGGTGTGGGCGCAAGTTTTACATTTCCTGCGGTTGCAGGGGAAGGTGCCGGGGTGGAGGTTGGGTTGGTGGGGGGTGTGGATCTGACGAGGGAGTCACGAAGGGAGTGGTCCTTGCGGAACGCTGATAGGGGAGGGGAGGGAAATATATCCTTGGTGGTGGGGTCCGTTTGGAGGTGGCGGAAATGGCCAATCCTATCAACACCACCTTTGAACTGTGGAATTGGATATGAATCTATCTTTTGTCACCATATTTCCCTTTTGTAATCTATACAGAATCTAACACTAACTAACTAAATTCCAGCTGTTTTAACTAGGTTCAATTCAGTGATTTGCCAGCATGTTCTGAACTTCTGTTTACATTTGAGCTTGTTTTCTTAAACTCAACTGATAAGGATATCATTTTATCAGTTCTAAATTTGATATGTCCACATCACGTGTTTGGTTAGCTAGGCCAGTGGTTCCCAACCTTTTCAGTAACACAGACATGTTTCAATCAGGCAAATACACCCACTTTGTTTCAGCTACATCGATTGTAAAAGTCATATTGACTTGCATTTACCATGGCCTTACCAGAGAGGTATTGTAACACAGTGCAAACTACAAGCTAAAGAAGGATCAAAAACAGTAATGTTTCAAATTCACCAGAAAAAAAAATGCACTGTCTTTGACTGAGAGTACAGACACATTTTCAAAATCTGCTCAAATCAACTTGATATTCAGTGAGCTACTGGGAAACCTGGGCCTGCCTGTGTGTTCGGAGCCTATTGATCTGGGAAGGAATTGACATGCATGGTATTGGATGTCACCCAAGCTCTGGAGGCTCAGTCTTGCACAGTTTCAGTAGATACCGATTTCAATAATGATTCCCGAGGCTCTGGTGAAAATTGAGAACGCAGGCGCAGCCTTGATGCTTGGGTAATGCAGCTGCTGCTTCAAACATTTTGTGACACACTTCTCATCTTGCCATAGCATATCAGTTACAAACCACAGAGTTAGGGACCCAGCGACTGTATCACTACAGAATACCTTGTACTTCCTCATTACATCTTTATGCTGTTTTCTCTGAGTATAACGTTACAATGTCTAACTGTCCTTGTATTTCTGTATTAGCTAGCCAGGTTGTAAGAGACTCACTTTGAGAACTGTTTACCTCTCCTTCTAACTCACTCATTATGTTCATCATATTCCACTTCCCTATGATGATATCATTTCAACATGTTTATGTGACAGACCTACACGTCGTCTTCCTACAATCAGGTAAATCACTTTAGCAACTCACCTCATTACTTTGTAAGGGCCTTTGTTTTGAGAAGTTCATCTTTCAGAGACAACAAGAACAGTATCTATTCTCCTCCTTGAAACATTCCAGTTACTGAAGGTTTATCTGAGTATTCTTTCATTTTTCACCTCTGAAACTTCAAAATTCTCTTGTGCTACTTTATGTTCTCCTATAACACAGACACATGTCCAACACTGAGGATTAGTCTTTCAGTTCAAGAAGTTCTCCCTCACAAAATTTCAATAGATCAATTCTAATCTCATGACCATAAATCAATTCAAATGGACTAAACCTAATAGATTCATTTGGGAATCTCTGCTGGCCAATAGGAAGAAACCGAATTATTTGTCCCAACCATCTCGGACTTTCTGTGATTATAGCTGCCGCTATCGCATTCATTCTTGTTAAATTATAGCCCAAAGGGATTTCCCTTTAGGATTGTTATGGACTTGGATGCTTAGTTTGATGAGAAAAGGGGTTACCTTCACTTTAGATAAAAAGCTTTCATACTCTCTGTACTTAATCTGCTATCTCTGCAATGCCGACTTCCAATCTCTAGTTGTAGTTAAAGATGCAGGTTGATCTGTGGCTGTTTCCTTCTGATTTTCCTTTTCACACTCATTCTTATGACCTTTCATAAGTCCCTCGCAATTTCCAGCTTTCTGAGTGACTGTGTCCTGCCTTGTTAGAATGGAAACACCTTTTGTTCATTTTATTCATTTGCTCCATTATTGTTTGAGCAGCTGGGGACTGACAGGAAGGTGAATCACTGATTTTAAAACTTACCTTGTGAATAGGCAGAGCGCACACTGAGCAGGAGAAGGCATGAGTCTGCTGAGTAAGTAAAGCAATATATTGGAGTGGTAGCATTACTCGAAATATTACTTAAGTAGAGTCTTCCATCCATCCTCTCCTCCAACCAAAGGAAAAGGTTCTATGCACTGGATTGAGCAGGTAACTAGTTTTTTTGTATTCTTTATTTCTCAACAGTCTCTTTGGGAATTTCAAACAGTAGGAATGGAGTGTAGGGCAGCTGAATGTTCCTCCTGCAAAATGTGGGCGGTAAGGATCGCCACTAGTGTCCCTGTGACTCCATCTGCGGGAAGTGCACCCAACACCAGCTCCTCGAAAACCGCATTAGGGAACTGGAGCTGGAGCTGGATGAACTTTGGATCATTTGGGAGGCAGAGGGAGTTATTGAGAGAAGTTACAGGGAAGTAGAGACACCTCAGGTACAAGAAAAAGATAGATGGGTTATAGTCAAGGGGTGGAAAGGAAACCGGCAGGCAGTGCAGGGATCCCCTGTGGCTATTCCCCGTAACAACAAGTATACCATTTTGGACACTCTTTGGGGGAATGACTTACCAGGTATAATCCGTGGGGTACAGGTCTCTGGCACAGAGTCTGACTCTGTTGCTCAGAAGGGAAGGGGAGAGATGAGCAGAGCATTAGTCATTAGGGACTCCATAGTTAGGGGGACAGTAGAAAGTTCTGTGGGGATGAGAGAGACTCAAGTTTGGTGTGTTGCCTCCCAGGTGCTAGGGTTTGTGATGTCTTAGATCATGTTTTTGGGATCCTTGAGGGGGAGGGGGAGCCATCCCCAAGTCGTGGTCCACATAGGCACCAATGACATAGGTAGGAAGAGAGATGGGAATTTAAGGCAGAAATTCAGGGAGCTACACTGGAAGCTTAGAGCTAGAACAAAGAGAGTTATTATCTCTGATTTGTTGCCCATGCCACATGCTCGCGAGGTGAGGAATAGGGAGAAAGAGGAGTTGAACATGTGGCCACAGGGGATGGTGCAGGAGGGAAGGTTTCACATGCCTGGATAATTGGACTCATTCTGGGGTAGCTGTGACCTCTACAAGCAGGCTGGTCTACATGTGAAACAGAGGGGGAACCAATATCCTGGGGGAAATTTGCTAATGCTCTTTGGGAGGGTTCAAACTAATTCAGCAGGGGGATAGGAACCTGAATTGTAGTTCCAGTGTTCAGGAAGCTGAGAATAGTAAGGTCAGAAATAAGGTTTCAAGGTCGCATGACTTCACCAGCAAGCAGGAAGGTGGTTTGAAGTGTGTCTACTTCAATGCCAGGAGCATTTGGAATAAGGTGGGTGAACTTGCAGCACAGGTTGGTATCTGGGACTTCAATGTTGTGGCCATTTTGGAGACGTGGATAGAGCAGGGACAGGAATGGTTATTGCAGGTAGGGATTTGATCTTTCAATAAGAACAAGGAAGTTGGTAAAAGAGGGGGAGGTGTGGAATTGTTAATCAAGATCAGAAAGGATGTTTGAGGACTCATCTACTGAGGTAGTATGGGTTGAGGTTAGAAACAGGAAAGGAGAGATCACCCTGTTGGGAGTTTTTATAGGCCTCCAAATAGTTCCAGAGATGTAGTGGAAAGGATAGCAAAGATAATTCTGGATAGGAGCAAAAGTAACAGGGTAGTTGTTATGGCAGACTTTAACTTTCCAAATATTGACTGGAATAGTGTAGGATAGATGGGCTTCAGATTGGTTCCACAGATCAATGCAACATCGAGGGCCGAAGGGCACTGTAATGTTTTATCTTCTATGTTCTACCTCAGCTTCTGATTTTCACCTCCACCCTCAGTACATTCACTCTCTGATCTGGGGAGGAGATCTTGGTACATCCCCAGCCATCCATTCCCTAGGCTACCTTCCTGTCATTGTCCCATTCAAATTTACAAAACATTTTATTTGATGGATTAGCTCAGAGCTGTCAGCCATTTTTGCTGCTTGTCTACCAACTGCAACCCTTCGTTCCTCAACATGGGGACCTATTACAGAAGGTAGTGAGTGTTTAAGTTTTTCTAAGAGACTAATCTCTCTGAGTTTCATATGTGGTTTCAGCTTCTAATGTTTGTATCAACCTGTCAGAATCATTTTTCTTAACCATCTTGCATTAAATGCATAATTGCCTGGAATTTTACAAACATTGTCTGTATGTCTCTGCTACTAACTTATCTACAACTAATGTAGGCATTTTTGTTTTGCAATGTTATAATTCCAAAAAACCATCTCTGACAGTGAGGTATAAATCTGCTGTGCTTTCCCTGTCAACTTACCCTTCCCCTTACCCTTGCCCTTACCCTTGCCCTTGCCCTTGCCCTTGCCCTTACCCTTACCCTTACCCTTACCCTTACCCTGCCTGAACAACGAGCAGTCCTCTTTTGCCCAATTCATTTGTCTCGCCTTTTTTTTTCAAATAACACAATGAATACTTCCACATCTTTCCCCCCAGTTTTTGATACAAATCAAAACACTTTCATACTGGGTTTCAAATTTTGATTGATATTCTCCCTCCCATGTTCTGGGGTGACGTGGTGGCTCAGTGGTTAGCACTGCTGCCTTCATTAAAACTTTCATATCCTTTCGTGTCTGGTGACAAAAGTGAACTCAACCCTCTTGTTGAGTCTGAATGCGAATTCTGTAACGTCCTTGGTTTTGTACTCATACCTCAACTGACACAAACCAGAATCCTTCAGGTCCTTTTAATCACCTTCTCAACCCAATGATATCTTTGACAGTTTGTATACATATATAACCAACTCTCTCTGTTTCGGCATGGTTTTACAAATAAATATTATTTTTGATTTTATATTATCTTTTTACGTCTGACAAAGTGTCTCTTCACATACTCTTCCATCGTATTTCATCAACCATGCCTGCTCCTTTGACCAATCTATGTTCTTTTGAGACTTATCATTATCCTCTGTACAAGTTACAATACTTCCCAGTTTTCAAGTTGTAGACTGTATTACCAAACCCAACTCATTAATGAGTATAAGTGAGTTGTAAAGAACAAAGTTGAATTTATGTCTCATAAGTTAATTAAAACCTGAACTTATCAACACCACTTAATCTATCTGTCCATTAGTTATGTATATTCTTTTGTTTACTTCATTGCACAGATCAAATATAATCAGTTAAATTAGAGAGTGACTCAATCAATCGTTGTTCTTGCATGAACTTTACAATATAATTGCAAGTACTTTTCTAATGTAGCTTCTAATCCCCTACTACCCAAGACTAAAATGTAATTTCCCACAGAATTGAGTCTGTGTCCCTTTTGAATTGTAGAAATGTAAGCACTTGTCTTACCAAAACAGCTGTTATACAAATGTGGGGCTTAACATTGAGAACCAGCATGTTACGCAACTCACAGCCAATCACAACCCACAAACACACTTCTTACACCAGTTGCTAAGTAACAAGTGGTTACCTAAGGTGATTTTCCTCTTTTTAAATGAGGAACACCAAAGGCCAATTATAGTGTCCTATAGTAACCCCAGCTCAAACCTGTTAACTCATCACAGATCACAAATCAAACTTTGCAAAGATACCCACAAGATAGGGTTTTATGTTAGCTTATTATTATAATTTATTTCCTTCAAGATACTTGCATGTAGTGCATTATTAGCTGAGGAGATACATAAACTTAAGACATGCTGTGATGAATCTGGACGTGAAAATTATCATTGACTGAGTTGGGTTTAATTTTATTTTTGCCTTCTGGCGATGTGGAGTTTATTGCTTGCCCCAAGCAGTACAATCAATGTAGACACTCTCAGGGGAATGAATTATAGATACAACCTTGTGTTTCCTATATTCTGGCTGATAGAATCATTATGAAACGTCTCTGTCCTCATCAAACAGACAGCTTTCTCTCTCTTCCCATTCTCCTATTGCTGTTTGTCCTTTAATAAATTAAATTGACCTTAAATATTCTTAACCTTGTCAATGAAGCAAAGCTCTCTCGACAGTTAATTATAGAAACATGACTATAGCTTGAAATATCCCAGTTGAAAATAATTAAATATTTGGAACTTTCCCATTGCAAAGTGTCTAAAAGTACACAAGAGTTTTCTTGGAGACATTTTAGTAAGAAACAGCCATATTCTATGAGAATGGGTGACCTGTCCATACAACACAAAGCAGAGACAGTAACTCTGGGCAGCCTCACCCAGGCCTGTTTCTAAGTGGGAGCCAAAATCTTCAATGTCCTTTGACAGTAACAGGAGGTGTTTGACATACTAGCCAATGTACACAGTAACTCAGACTGCATGACAAAAGGATGGTTGGAGAGTTTGAGCTTCAGGGAGAGGTTAAATAAGCTTGGACTATTTTCCCTGAAGTGTTAGAAGCTAAGGCGTGACCTTATAAAGGTCCTTTAGTCTGGAAATAAAAGTAAAAAATGCTGGAAAAATAACTGGGTGATTTGTGTGTATTTCTTCAAACCTACCTCCTGGGTTCACTGCTCATGATGTGGTCTCCTGGAGAAATCAGGGTGGCAGCAGCATTGAGGAACTCCCTGCTTCAGGCTGCGAGCAAGACCCTGAGCTCCCAGCAACCTCTTGTTTTCATTGGCTAACCTTCCTCTCAAACTGAAGTCACTGTCATCCTCGACATCCTGCTCTGTTACAGTCAAACTCAAAGTAAACGTGTGAAACAGCCATTCAATATTGGCCTCAACAATACAGATGAAATGGTTAATTTTTTGTTTAGTCTAGGAATAGCTGCTGAGCAAGTGTGTAAAGAACAATACCAAAGTGACATCAGATCACATGGAACTGGGCCCTGAATCTGTAAGGTTGACAATAAATCTAATTCTAATTCTAAAGAATGTTGCAACTTGTTAATAAAGGCTCTTAATGTTCACTAACAAGGGTATAGACCTCATCCAACTAGAAACAATTTCACCATAAATGATGTCTTCTTTTGATTCTATTTAGTTGCTTGAATGAGTATTTCCCAGGGTAAAAAAATAGTAATTAACAGAAATTAATGTCCTAGTCATACTGGAGCACTGTTCTGAGTTACTCAAGTCAGACCAGGGATGTGTCATTGTAAGGTTTACTGGGTTTCCTTCTGGGTTGTTTACCTTCCAGTAATTTCAGCTATTTGCCAGGCAGCTCAAGCTAACTGTTCGGCTTATGTCATAGCAATTAGTGCTGGGACCTCAACAATTTACCATTCATATAAACTACTCAGATGAAAAGACAGAGGTATGATTACAAAATTTGCTGATGACACAAAGGTAGAAAAGTAAGTTGTGAAGAGGACATAAAGATGCTGCAAAATAATAATGATAGATTAAGTGAATGAGCAAAAATCTGACAAATAGTGTGTAATGTGGGGAAATGTGGAACTGCCTGGAAACAGACCCTTCAGTCCAACTCGTCAATGCCGACCAGATATCCCAAACCAATCTAGTCTTATTTGCCAGCACTTGGCCCATATCCCTCTAAACCTTTCCAATTCATATACCCATCCAGATGCCTTTTAAATGTTGCAATTGTACCAGCCTCCACCACTTCGTCTGGCAGCTCATTCCATACACGTAGCACCCTCTGTTTGAAAACGGTGCCCCTTAGGTCTCTTTTATATCTTTCCCCTCTCACCCTAAAATTACACCCCCTAGTTCTGGACTCACCCATCCCAGGGAAAAGACTTTGCCTATTTACCCTATCTATGCCCCTCAGAATTTTATAAACCTCTATGAGGTCACCCCTCAGCCTCTGATGCTCCAGGGAAAACAGCCCCAGCTTATTCAGTCTCTCTCTATAGCTCAAATCTTCCAATCCTGGCAACATCCTTGTAAATCTTTTCTGAACCTTTTCAAATTTCACAAGATTTATCCTCTAAGAGGAAAACCAGAATTGAATGCAATATTCCAACAGTGGCCTAACCAATGTCTCATAGAGCCGCAACATGACCTCTAAACTCATATACTCAAGTAATGACCAATAAAGGCAAGTGTTCCAAACGCCTTCTTCACTACTCTGTCGACCTGCGACTCTACTTTCAAGGAGCTATGAACCTGCCCCCAAGATCTCTTTATTTGTCAGCACTTCCCAGGACCTTCCCATTAAGTGTAGGACCTGCCCTGATTTGCCTTTCCAAAATGCAGCACCTCACATTTATTTAAATTAAACTCCAGCTGTCACTCCTCGGCCCATCTAATCAAGGTATCCTTGTACTCTGAGGTAACCTTCTTCACTGTCTACTACACTACTAATTATGTTGTCATCTGCAAACTTATGAACCATTCCTCCCACATTCATATCCATATAAAGGTTAAAAAGCAGTGTATTTTGGTTTAGTAACACGGAAGGCTGTACTCTAACGGCAAGAAACTGAAACACTTGGCACACGGGTGTTTTATATTAAAGGAAATGTGGGCCCCTCTCGAGGAAGCTGACATGTATCACCCACTCAGTATTGCTGTTTGAAGGCAGTTGCAAAATCTTCAGTGTTGCCTTTTTCACTGATGTGCTGGGTTCCCCAACATCGAGTTTGGGAACTTTTGTGAAGCTTCCTAATCTGTTTAATTGTTTAATTATCCACTACCATATAATTATCGACCACTCATGACAGGATGTGGCAGGATGACAGATCTGAAATGTTATTCATTGCTTGCTGAATGATTTTGCTCTGTCTTTCACAAGCTGCTTCCAGTGTTTGCTGTGTGTTGTGCAGTCGAAGCAGGTCACACAGATAGAGAGGACATGTTTGCAAGCAAGGAGGAGAATTTTTCAATTGTACCTTTGCTTAATTGGAAGCCAATGTATTATGCAGAGTGACTGGAACTTGATATGCATAAGGAAACTGCAGTGTCTTGGATGACATCAGGTTTTCAGAGGATAGAAAATGGGAAGCCAGCCAGGAGTATATTCAAACTTTAAAATAGCAAAGGCACTACATGGATTTCATCTGCAGCTAAACTGAAGCGCAAGACAGGTCAATATGACAGTGATGGAAATCGGCAGTCTTCAAGGTGGCATAGAAGTGAAGTGGAAAGTTTATCTCAGGGTCAAGAATAGTGCCACGGTTGTGTTCAGTCTAGTTCAGCCTCAGAGAGAAGCCAGACCATGTGTAAAGTCAATGGTTCAGACCTGAAAGTTAATGGCAAGGTCAAAAGTCTTTCCATGGCTCATTGGAGAAAATATCTGCTCACCCAGTCCTGGATGTCATGTTAACAGTCTGATAATTTCAAGAGAGCGGAGGGGTGCGGGAATGGTAAAGTAAAGCTCCGTGCCATCAGTGTCTATGTGGAAGATATTATCATTGAGAAGTGTTATTCAGATAACAAATGGACAGGATCAAAGGTTAATACTTGGGGACTCTGAAGGCAATAATACAGGAGGAGGAAGAGAAGCCATTGCGCGTGATTCTTTGACTGGGATGAAGCAGATCCAAGTAAACCCAGTGATTGTGATTTTACCCGTGTGGGCTGTAGTGGAGAGGTGTTAGGTGAGAATGGTGTGTCAAATCCAGAAAGAAGATGAGGAAGGACAAAGAGTGATAATTTGCATTTGTCATAATGATATAGGGCATCATTTGTAACTTTGATAAATATTGTTTTGTGACAGAGATGGAAGTCTGATTGAAGAGGTTCAAGGGAGGAGTCTGGGAAGGCTCAGCACAGACATCTGAGGCAATAACATCCTGGATCCAGGAACTAAATACTGAGATGCAGAAATAGATTGGTCAGCTCCTTGAGAATTCGCTGCCATTGCGACTTATCTTTTGCCTTAACTACGTATTTCCTTCAATACCTTAAAAGAAGAATATCTAATTATCTCAATCTCAAATATATTCAACAATTGAGTAGTTATTAACTGGGGTAGAAAATTCTAAAGAATCACAGTCCTCCATAAAGGTGGATAAATCTCCAGAACCTGATCAGGTGTACCCTAGACCTCTGTGGAAGGGTAGAGAAGTGATTGCTGGGCCTCTTACTGAGATGTTTATATCATCGATAGTCACAGGTGAGGTGCTGGGAGACTGGAGGTTGGCTAACAAATCAGAGCAGGACTTATCCATTTAACAGGAAGGTCCTGGGAAGTGTCGCTGAACAAAGAGACCTTGCAGTACAGGTTCATAGCTCTTTGAAAGTGGAGTCACAAGCAGACAGCATAGTGAAGAAGGCGTTTGGTATGCTTGCTTTTATTGGTCAGTGTATTGTGCAAATCTGGTCTCCTTACTGTAGGAAGATGTTGTGAAACTTGAAAGTGTTCAGAAAAGATTTGCAAGAACTTTGCCAGAATTGGAGGGTTTGCGCTATAGGGGGAGGCTGAATAGGCTGTGGCTGTTTTCCCTGGAGTGTGGGAGGCTGAGGGGTGACCTTATAGAGATTTATAAAATCATGAGGGGCATGGTTCAAGTGAAAAAACAAGATATGTTCCCTGGAGGTGGTGAATCTAAAACTAGAGGGCATAGGTTTAGGGTGAAGGGGAAAGATTGAAAAGGGACTTAAGGGGCAAATTTTTCATGCAGAGGATGGTGCATGTATGGAATGAGCTGCCAGAGGAAGTGGTGGAGGCTGATATAATTACAGCATTTAAAAGGCTTTTGCGTGGATATATGAATACGAAGGGTTTAGAGGGATATGGGCCATGTGCTGGCAACTGGGACTGGATTAATTTAGGATCTTTGGCTAGCATAGACAAGTTGAACCAAATGGTCTGTTTCAATGCTGTACAACTCTATGGCTCTAAGAGGTGATATTTCTCCTCATTTCAGTATAAAACAATCAGCCCTTATGCCAGGGTGACATCTCCATGTTTTAGAATCACCAGCAAGAGAATATATCATCTTTGTGTCTAATGTTTAAAGCCCCTTCAGAATGCGATGACTCTCATCTTACCTCCAAAGAGCAATGTGTCGACCAACTCTCTCCAGCCTCTCATTTTAGAACAACTCTGTCATGTCAGGGTGTCAGTTATGGCACATCTGTCTCATGTCACAAGTATTATAACACTGACTATATTTCAAAAGTACTTTATTGGCTTCTTTGAGACATCTAGTGGTTGTGATTTTCTTTATTTTCTTTCAGGAGTCAATCTCGTGAACTTTCACTGCACCATGTCCGATATAAACACATCCTTCTTTAGAAATAGAGACCAAACAGTCTCCTCAGTGTGATCTAATCAAAGTGCTGTACAACTGGAACAAAACCCTTTATTTTTGGATTCCATCTTTTTCCCGATAAATGAGTGGCACGGTGGCTCAGTGGTTAGCACTACTGTCTCATAGTGCCAGGGACCTGGGTTCAATTCCAGCCTCAGGTGACTCTCTGTGTGGAATTTGCACATTCTCCCTGTGTCTGTGTGGGTTTCCTCCCATAATTGAAAGATATGCAGGTTAGGTAGATTGCCCATAGGAAATGTGAAGTTAGGCTAGGGGTTGATCTGGGTAAGATGCTCTTCAGAAGTTCAGTGTAGACTTGATGGGCTGAATGGCCTCTATCTACACTGTAGGGATTCTATGATCCGAAAGACCAATACAAAAGTTGTTTGACATTTCTGCTTGTACCAGAGAACTAACTGTCCCTTGACAGCATGAAGTGATCATGGACATGGGTAGGTAGTTTGTGAGAATTGAGAAATAGCTAATGGTGTGTCACTCTTGTCCAGCAGGAACTCCAGGCAAAAGTGAGGACTGCAGATGCTGGAAACCAGAGTTTAGATTAGAGTGGTGCTGGAAAAGCCATGGTCTCCATTCCTGATGAAGGGTTTTTGCCCGAAACGTCAATTTTCCTGCTCCTTGGATGCTGCCTGGCCTGCTGTCCTTTTCCAGCACCACTCTAATCTAAATAGCAGGAACTCCAGGACCAGGCAGAAAACTAGCCACCAGGATACATGAACACCAACTAGCCACAAAAAGACATGACCCTCTCTCACTAGTATCCTCATATACGGATGAGGAAGGACGCCACTTCAACTGGAACAACACATTCATCCAGGACAAGCCAAACAATGACACGCATGAGAATTCCCAGAAGCATGGCATTCCAACCGGAACTCTATCAAGAAACACATTGAGTCAGACGCCAAATACCAACCCCTGAGAAAAGGAACAGGAAGTGACATCACCACAGGAAATAACATCACCGCAGGAAATGACATCACCAACCCAAAGAAACCCAAACATATAAATAGAAAGCAGGAATTTTCAGCATTGCTTTGCATGAGGTCCACTGAAGATGTTACCTACTAAGGTAACAAAACATCTGGAAATGAACCTTTCAACTCAGCGAGCAAACCTACATCCAAGAGGGGATTAATTTTGACTATTGTTTTGCACTGAAGCTCTGCATCTAGTCAGAGCTATACACCATCGAAACAGACTTTCCGGTCCAACCTGTCCTAGTTGACCAAATGTCCTAAATTAATCAAGTCCCATTTGCCAACATTTGGCTCATATCTCTCTAAACTCTCCTATCCATGAACCCATCCAAATGTCTTCTCAATGTCATAATTGTTTCAGCCTCCACCACCTTCTCTGGCAGCTCATTCCACACACTCAGTGTGAAAAGGTTGCCCCTTAGATTCCTTTTAAATCTTTCCCCTCTCACCCTAAACCTATGCCCTCCAGTTCTGGACTCTCCCACCCCAGAGAATATACCTTGTATATTTACTCCATCCACACCCCTCATGATTTTATAAAACTCTATAAGGTCAAATCTCAGCTTCAGGGAAATTAGCCCCAACTTATTCAGTATCTCCCTATAGTCAATCACTCCAACCCCAGAAACATCCTTGTAAATCTTTTCAGAACCCTTTAAAGTTTCACAACATCTTTCCTACAGTAGGGAGACCAGAATTGAATGCAGTATTCCAAAAGTGGCCTAACCAGTGCTGCAACATAACCTCCCAGCTCCTATGCTCAATGCACTGACCAATAAAGGCAAGCATACCAAACTCCACCTTCACCACCTTGTCTACCTGCGACTCCACTTTCAAGAAACTGTGAACTTGTACTCCAAGGTCTCTTTGTTTGGCGACATTCCCCAGGACCTCATCGTTAAGTGTAGATGTCAAATTCTGATTTGCCTTTCATTTATCTTTTATAAAGTTCTGGGGAATATTCTTTTATGATTCTCTGTGGAGAGACTGGGATGACTGGGAAGGCTGTGAAAATTACACTGCACTTCTAGAAGAACATATATGATTATAAGCCAGTTCTATAAAACTGTTTCAAAAAATATAGCAACTAACAATGGTGTAAAATGCAAAGAACTGAGAAAAACTCAATGTTTTATTGTTGATGCATATATAAGAATGAAGAAATTGAATTGTTTTTGAAATAATCCCAGACATGTGGTCTTACATGTGAGAGGGCTGAAGTGCTCATGTAGTTTTGCTAATGTAGTGGTAAAATGATTCCTGGCTTCGACTTTAGAAGTTGCGTTGAAGAGGCTTAGAGCTGGCTTAGAAGCACCTTCCAAACAGCTTGCCACAAGTTTTATTACACGTTTCAATTTAGATTTGGAGGTGCCTGTTGGACTGGGGTGTACAAAGTTAAAAATCACACAACACCAGGTTATGGTCCAACAGATTTAATTGGAAGCTTTCAATTAAACCTGTTGGACTATAACCTGGTGTTGTGTGATTTTTAACTCCATTTAATCAGAATGCCTAAATTATGGATCACCCAGGGTCACATTCCCTTTCTCATGTTTTTTCACTGTCAAGGTATAGGATCAATTTCCCTCCTTGGATTGTTCAATTCTATTGGTGAGAGTAGAGTAAACTCCGAAGCTCAAACAGTCCAGATATTTGATGAAGTGGCCACATATGCTTCATTATTTTCAGCCTTGTTGTAGTGTTTTCGACTGCTGTTAGTACAAGGAAATGCATTTCAAGTCCACCAGCCACCCATCCCTCGTCTGATTTTATTTTTGGCACCATCAACTAGTTGAGGGTTTGGTAAAGAGGAAGAAAGAATCATGTCAGGTATAGACAGGATAGATCGAGTGAATCCTTCGAAGCGTATTGAGGCAGTTGGAGTACACAGAAGGAAGTCAGGAGGGCAAAAGGGGACATGAGATAGCTTTGGCAAATAGAATTAAGGAGAATGCAAACGCATTAAGGACAAAAGAGAGAACAGGGCCCCTCAAAGATCAGCAAGGCACCCTCTGTATGGAGCCGCATGAGATGGGGGAAATACTAAACGAGCATTTTGCCTCAGTTCTTACTGTGGAGAAGGACATGGAAGATATAGAATATGGGAAAATTGATAGTGACATCTTGAAAAATGTCCGTATTGCAGAGGATGAAGTGCTGGATGTCTTGAAACACATAAAGGTGGATAAATCCCCAGAATCCTGTGGGAAGCTAGTGACTGCTGGGCCTCTTGCTGAGATATTTGTATCATGGATAGTCACAGGTTGAGGTGCCAGATGCCTGGAGGTTGGCAAACGTGGTGCCACTATTTTAAAAAGATGGTAAGGACAAGCCAGGGAACTATAGACCAGTGAGTCTGACATTGGTGGTGGGAAAGTTGTTGGAGGGAATCCTGAGGGACAGGATTTACACTTAGTTTGGAAAGGCAAGGACTGATTAGTCAACATGGCTTTGTGCATGGAAAATCATGTCTCTCAAACTTGAGTTTTTTTTAAGTAACTAAGAGGATTGACGAGGGCAGAGTGGTGGACATGATCTAATATGGACTTCAGTAAGGCATTTGACAAGGTTCCCCATGGGAGACTGGTTAACAAGGTTAGATCTCATGCAATACAGGGAGAACTAGCCATTTGAATATAGAACTGGCTCGAAGGTAGAAGACAGAGGGTGGTGGTGGAGGGTTGTTTTTCAGACTGAAGGCCTGTGACCAGTGAAGCACCACAAGGATCATTGTTGGGTCCACTACATTTCGTAATTTGTATAAATAATTTGGATGTGAGCATAACAGGTATAGATACTAAGTTTGCAGATGACACCAAAATCGGAGGTGTAGTGGACAGCAAAGAAGGTTACCTCAGATTACAACGGGATCTTGATCAGATGGACCAATTGGCTGAGGAGTGGCAGATGGAATTTAATTTAGATAAAAGTGAGTTGTTGCATTTTGGGAAAACAAATCTTAGCAGGACTTATACACTTAATGGTAAGGTCCTAGAGAGTGTTGCTGAACAAAGAGACCTTGGAGTACAGGTTCATAGCTCCTTGAAAGTGGAGTCGTAGGTAGATAGGATAGTGAAGAAGGGGTTTGGTATGCTTTCCTTTATTAGTCAGAGTATTGAGTACAGGAATTGGGAGGTCATGTTGCAGCTGTACAGGACATTGGTTAGGCCACTATTGGAATATTGCGCGCAATTCTGATCTCCTTCCTATTGGAAACATGTGAAACATGAAAGGGTTCAGAAAAATTTACAAGGATGTAGCCAGGGTTGGAGGATCTGAGCTACAGGGAGAGGCTGAACAGGCTGGTGCTGTTTTTCCTGGACCATTGGAGGCCTAGGGGTGACCTTTTAGAGGTTTACAAAATCATGAGGGGCATGGATAAGGTAAATAGACAAGGTCTTTTCCCTGGGGTGGGGAAGTCCAGAATTAGAGGGCATAGGTTTAGGGTGAGAGGGGAAGAATATAAAAGAGACCTACAGGGCAACTTTTTCACACAGAGTGTGGTGTGTGTATGGAAAGACCTGCCAGAGGAAGTGTAGGAGGTGGGTACAATTACAACATTTAGAAGGCATCTGCAATATGAATATTGTATATGAATAGGAAGGGTTTGGAGAGATATGGGCCGTGTGCTGGCAGGTGGGACTAGATTAGGTTGGACGAGTTGGACCAAAGGGTCTGTTTCTGTGCTGTACATTTCTATGGCTCTATGTCTACAAAGAGTTAGTTTATCATCTATGGTTTAATCATCACTCATAATGAATTTGTCTTGTATTAAAACTAATAGCTGAAATTTTAAAAATGAGAATTTTAAACGAAAGCAAGCAGTTTTATCTTTATCCCATGGGTAATGCACCAAATGACGTTAATGACAGGCTTCTATTGATGGCGTTTTAATTCAGCTCTCAGATACATTCCAGAGCTGCCCAAGAATAGCATTTATTCTTCCACCTGTGTTGATGCTTCCATTTCAGTTTGATTTGCTGTAATAAGATTTAAGCTGGAAACAAATCATGGCTAAGGAATTATGGGTGCAAAGCCACATCTTACCACTCGGTGGCAGTGCAGCACCATATTACAAACTGATGTTATTGGGAAATCGTGTCTATTACGAATAAAAAGGATTTGGGCTGTAAGCAGAATATGGGTGTATTTGGTATGGTGTCCAGTTTCTGTCTGATTTGAACAATTTATTTTTATAAAAATCTATGATTGAAAGCATACAAATTAAATCAATTCACCATAAATTGTAGCATTTAAAAACGTGTAGTATGCTGCTGCTATCTGTAAAGGTGTAATGAATTTGACTTCTTGCAAGCAGAGAAGAAATAAATCACTGTTCAAAGCGTCTGTTTGGAGGAAAATATTTAATTGCTGTGCAAAGGAACATTCCGTGAGGTTAGTAAAATAACCATCCTGTTAAAACTGGTTAGATTCAGAGCTGCAACATCATCTTCAAAATAAAACCTTAGTGAAAATTAATGTAAACTGACGAGTGTTACAATTACCGATACATTCAACATTCATTGCAAGTTTCTTCTTAACACAAAAAAATGCAGACTCCTTTTAATAAAAATTCAACAAGGCCAATGTGTTTAAGTGAAGGCTGGAGTTTCATTATCTACTGAAATCTAGTGTTCTACAGCTACATTTGCATATCCTTCTAAGCACTCAAAGGAAGGGTTAGTATGAAAATAAGACTTGATAAAAGTCAGTCTGTTATCTACAGGATTTCAGTTATGTACAATAGCCAAATGTAAAGATTTCCCGTTTTAGTGAGAACGCACCCATTTGAAAAATTATCAAGCAATGACAAGACACACCTTTGCCAACTACAAAGATCTTTGTAAAGTTGTCCATCGCTGACTAGGTCAGCATTAGATTAGATTACTTCGGCTTAACAAGTCCACACCAACCCGCCGAAGCACAACCCACCCAGGCCGATTCCCCTACATTTACCCCTGCCCCAACACCATGGCCAATTCACCTGACCTGCACATTTTTGGACTGTGAGAGGAAACCCATGCAGATACAGGGAGAATGTGCAAACTCCACACAGTCGCCTGAGGCAGGAATTGAACCCTGGTCTCTAGTGCTGTGAGGCAGCAGTGCTAACCACTGTGCCACCGTGCAACCCACAAATTTATTGTAAATTCTTAATTGTCCTCAAAAAGATGGTAGTGAAAGGCATTCTTGATATAGTTGTAAAATCAATGCCATCCACATCCACTACCATGAGATTAAGACCAGGCTAATCAATCAGTTTTCTCACATTTTAAAATTGTCTCAAAATGATGACAAAGATTCACCTCAATTTTAAAGAAATTGCTACAGAAAACATGGAAAAAGGCACCAAATATTTGTTTAAAAGATTTTCTGACAGTGTTTAGAAGTAAATAGAGGACATTTATAAAAAGAAAACAGCAAGCTACACTATGCAACTTCAATCTGATGCAAAGAAAACGTCAAGATCAAAATGGTAACACTTCCTGGCTCCTGGCACAGGTACAATGGGGCACACTTCTCACCAGTGACAGCCATTGTATCGAAGGGATTCTGGTCTTAATTAACGTTTGAACACCAAATTATTCTTGGTAGCCAATAATTTTATGTAAATTAGTAAATGGATTTTTCTTCCCTTTTCTTGGATGTGTCTAACTCAGGTACTGAGCAGGGGCCAGAATTACCGTTTTTATTTCTAAATTCGTCATAAACATTGCATGACCAGCAATAAAATGGAAGATAATTAATAACAAACTGAATACTAACATCCATATCCTATGACAGACTCATAACTCAAACTAAGCCAAATAATCTGCTCCAATTATTTGAAAATAATAGGCACTCCAATGTTTTGAGCCATCATTGAATTTCAAAATGAACATTTAACTGGTTCTATAAGCAATGAAACATGCAGTCATTGCTGCTGCAAACAATTCAAAGAACCTATCAATTTAAGACATTCTTGACATGGCTGGTAATGTTCATCTCAAGGATACAACCGCATACATCAACTAATACAACATTCACTATAATATAATATAATTTTATGGCATACATGTTAACAATGTTTTATTCCACAATTGAGATTACCAAATGTACATAAATTTTAATGACTTCTTACAGGTCCCATAAAATGTCAATATTAAACTCAATATTCTCATATCATGCATAAATACATGTCTATCAACTAGTGCATTTTTAATCTCCAGATGCACAACTTACAATAGCTGTTTGAAAATTTGAGTGAAACTAGCTCAAATACAGTAGTGGTTGTTCAAACAAAGTTTCAAGTTTGTAAGTTATCTGAAATCTCCAGTTACTTTTGCAGAATATTTCCAGTTACTGATATGTGAGAGAATTTCCCATTTGAGAACGAGTAGACTTGTACGTATTAAATGTATGTCTTTTCTGTATAGGCAAGTGTTCTCATAAGGCCTTCATAGCAAAGTGAGGATAGCCTCCTGCTGCAGGTCCACAACACCTTTATCTCTCCTTGTTGTGCAAAGTTGGTTTGAGATGAGTGTCATGGGAATTTTACCATGTGGCACATGTTGTGTAAATTCAGTATATTGAAAGATTTGTCCAGCTTGTACTATCCTGTACAGTCCTACAAAGGTGAAATTACTTCACACGCTGAACAATCACTGCATTAAGTAGTTTGGCCTCTCGCAGAGTTTGCTCTTCATCTATCAGCTCTTTACTTGGGAAAGTCGTCATCAATACAAAGGAGGAAGCAGCATAAGTAGGGCGGTGCTGAATAATAAAGTGACGAATGTCGCTAATTCTGTAATTAGAAAAATATTAATGCACACTTGAGAAACTCTCAAAGGGACTGGAAAACAAAAACATCTAAGACTTCAAACACATTCTCGAACATCCAAGAGAAATAGGTTTGGCACTGAGGCCAAAGCAATTGGTGTAAGGATTCTAAGCAGTCTCTGTTTCCCTCTTAGACACTGATCGGAATTATTAGCCCTGCCAGGTTTTAGGGTCCTAATCAAAATACAAATTGGCAAATAGACAAAGATGGAAACACAGAACATAGCGAGAGTACATCAGTTCACCCCTTGTTTATTATGTGTCATTTAATACAACGGATTTCAGAAGCAGTGTGTGAGGGAAACATGCCATGGCCTATTTGAAAAATTAGCAAAAGGAAGAAAGAATGTTCAAAAGCACCTCAAATTTGTGAAGGTTTGTAGCTCAGGTAGAGGTTTAGGGTGTAGGTTTGTAGCTCAGGTTGAGGTTTAGGGGGTAGGTTTGTAGCTCAGGTTGGGGTTTAGGGTGAAGGTTTGCTCGCTGAGCTGTAGGTTTGATATCCAGACGTTTCATTACCTGGCTCGGTAACATCATCAGTGGCGACCTTCAAGTGAAGCGAAGCTGTTGTCTCCTGCTTTCTATTTATGTCTTTCTCCTGGATGGGGTTCCTGGGGTTTGTGGTGATGTCATTTCCTGTTCGTTTTCTGAGGGGTTGATAGATGGTATCTAGATCTATGTGTTCGTTGATAGCGTTGTGGTTGGAGTGCCAGGCCTCTAGGAATTCTCTGTCCCAGGATAGATGTGTTGTCCCAGTCGAAATGGTGTTTTTTTCGTCCGTGTGTAGGGCTACAAGGGAGAGAGGGTTGTGTCTTTTTGTGGCTAGCTGGTGTTCGTGTATCCTGGTGGCTAACTTTCTTCCTGTTTGTCCTGCGTAGTGTTTGTGGCAGTCCTTGCATGGAATTTTGTAGATGACATTGGTTTTGTCCATGGGTTGTGCTGGGTCTTTTAAGTTTGTTCGTTTTTGTTTGAGAGTGTTGGTGGGTTTGTGTGCTACTAGGATTCCGAGGGGTCTCAGTAGTCTGGCTGTCATTTCTGAAACCTCGAATGTGTATGGTAAGGTGGTTAGGGGTTCTGGCTGTGTTTGAATACGTTCATAGGTGGTTCTCCTATACAAGAAGAACGAATACTCAAATAATAGTGCGCAGATTCCTCAAGAACAAACCACGACAAGCAGACCAAATACAGCCAGAAACCCTAACCACCTTATCATACATCAAAGAAGTCTCAGAAATGACAGCCAGACTACTAAGACCCCTCAGAATCCTAGTAGCACACGAACCCACCAACACTCTCAAACAAAAACGAACAAACTTAAAAGACCCAGTACAACCCATGGACAAAACCAATGTCATCTACAAAATTCCATGCAAGGACTGCCACAAACACTACGTAGGACAAACAGGAAGAAAGTTAGCCACCAGGATTGGGACAGGCTAAGCAAAGACATGCCAGAAAATTCCTAGAGGCCTGGCACTCAACCACAACACCATAAACAAACACATAGATCTAGATACCATCTATCAACCCCTCAGAAAACGAACAGGAAATGACATCACCACAAACCCCAGGAACCTCATCCAGGACAAAGATATAAATAGAAAGCAGGAGACAACAGCTTCGCTTCACTTGGAGGTCGCCACTGATGGTGTTACCTAGCCAGGTAATGAAACGTCCGGATATCAAACCTACAGCTCAGCGAGCAAACCTACATCCTAAACCTAAGAATAAGGAGTAAGCCATTGAGGACTGGGATGAGGAAGAATTTCTGCACACAGTTGGAATTCCCTCGCACAGGAAGCTGTTAGGACAAGTTCATTAGATACATTCAAGAGGGAGCTGGACATGGGCCTTGCACCTTAAGGGATCAAGGGGGATGGGAAGAAAGTGGAAATAGAATATTGAGATTGCATGGTCAGCCATGATTGTATAGAATGGTGGTACAGGCTTGCAGGGCCGAATGGCCTACTCTTGCAGCTGTTTCCTCTGTTTCTACGTTTACTGATGGACACAAAGTTCAAGTTACCTCTATCCCCTGACCATAACACTTGACTTTAGTAAAGGCCTGCAGTTTGGGAAGTCAACATCTTCTTTGTCAATTTGTGGTTATGTACATTCTGGTAGTGTCTTCCATCTGTGATATTTAAGCTGGTTCTTTCCAATTAAATCTTTGTACTTCACGTTCTGCAGCTCTCTAAATGAGTCCAGGGTGCGGTGTTGGAAAAGCACAGCAGGTCAGGCAGCATCCGAAGAGCAGGAGAACTGACGTTTCGAGCAAGAGCCCTTCATTACCATTTCTGATGAAGGGCTTATGCCCGAAACGTCGATTCACCTGCTCCGCAGATGCTGCCTGACCTGCTGTGCTTTTCCAGCACCACTCTCTCGACTCTGATCTCCAGCATCTGCAGTCCTCACTTTCTCTTAGCTCTCGAAATAAGTTGATCGATCATAGAACAAGAGCACAGCAGTTCAGGCAGCATCCGAGGAGCAGGAAAATTGACGTTTCGGGCAAAAGCCCTTCATCAGGAATACAGGCAGAGTGCCTGAAGGGTGGAGAGATAAATGAGAGGAGGGTAGGGGTGGGGAGAAAGTAGCATAGAGTACAATAGGTGAGTGGGGGAGGGGATGAAAGTGATAGGTCAGAGAGGAGGGTGGAGTGGATAGGTGGAAAGGAAGATAGGCAGGTAGGACAGGTCATGGGGACAGTGCTGAGCTGGAAGTTTGGAACTGGGGTGAGGTGGGGGAAGGGGAAATGAGGAAACTGTTGAAGTCCACATTGATGCCCTGGGGTTGAAGTGTTCTGAGGCGGAAGATGAGGTGTTCTTCCTCCAGGCGTCTGGTGGTGAGGGAGCAGCGGTGAAGGAGGCCCAGGACCTCCATGTCCTCGGCAGAGTGGGAGGGGGAGTTGAAATGTTGGGCCACAGGGTGGTGTGGTTGATTGGTGCGGGTATCCCAGAGGTGTTCCCTAAAATGCTCTGCTAGGAGGCGTCCAGTCTCCCCAATATAGAGGAGACCGCTTCGGGAGCAATGGATACAATAAATGATATTAGTGGATGTGCAGGTAAAACTTTGATGGATGTGGAAGGCTCCTTTAGGGCCTTGGATGGAGGTGAGGGAGGAGGTGTGGGCACAGGTTTTGCAATTCCTGCGGTGGCAGGGGGATGTGCCAGGACAGAAGGGTGAGTTGTTGGGGGGCGTGGACCTGACCAGGTAGTCACGGAGGGAATGGTCTTTGTGGCAGGCGGAAAGGGATGTGGAGGGAAATATATCCCTGGTGGTGGGGTCTGTGTTTAGCACTGTTGCCTCACAGCGCTAGGGACCCGGGTTCGATTCCAGCTTTGGGTGACTGTCTGTGTGGAGTTTGCACATTCACCCCGTGTGTATATGGGTTTACTCCGGGTGCTCCAGTTTCCTCCCACAGTCCAAAGATGTACAGGTCAGGTGAATTGGTGATGCTAAATTACCCATTGTGTTGAGGGATGTATAGGTTAGATGCATTAGTTAGGGGTAAATGCAGAGTAATAGGGTAGGGAAATGTGTCTGGAAGGGTTACTATCTGGAAGGTCAGTGTGAATTTGTTGGGCCAGATGGTCTGTTTCCACTCTGTATGATTCTATGATACATTGCTGTGGAAGCAGTCATTTGAAATTAGCATAATACACCCAGTACTACTCCCTAGTAGTACTTTGTGTTAACGTTCTTCAACCTAATTCAACATTTAATATGTCTAAAACTTTGAATCTTGCTCACAGACACCTGGCTACACCTTGTTTTACTGTCTAGCTGCTAAGAGTTTGGAAGAAATCACACTTTTAGACAAGATGTTGATGGTTTATGAGTTTATATCTTATACCTCTCCATGTGGTATGTGGACTGATACATTGTAGCCCTGCATCTGACTGCCAGACAGCAAAGATGGCATCCTAGATGAATATCCACAAGATTATTAACTCCCCATTCTTAATTCCAACCTACCACTAATTACAGATTGGGTATCATACCAAGAGTATACTTGCAGATGCAGGTGAACATATGAAAAGGGGTACTGTGATAACATCACAAAGTTAGAATCACGTCAAATCTTACCGATGAGTTTGATTGAACTTCTGCACCAGACGACTTCCATCTGCCAGACGGACCTGAATATTGGTAGTTGGCTCAGAATCATTTATATCCACAACATTAACAAAATATTTGAACTCTTCCTCAGGAGAAGATGGCGTGCTAACTATGGTTGGAGTCGGGCTATACAAAAGGGATAAAAACAAATTATTTATGACTAACCAAAGTTTGTTGGCGCAGCTATAATTTGGGAACAAGGCATGAAGGAACTGTATAATCCATTTAGAGCACTTTCAAAACTGCATTATTCCCTGAACACTGTCAATTCTGAGGTGTAGGTTAATCTTACGACCGCAAACGTTCGCTCTCTCCACACTATATCTGCAGTTCACTATCAAAAAGAAAGTCACCAAGATTCCTCTGAGAGTACCTCCCAAATCTGTAACCTCTAACACTCAGAAGGACAGGTGCAACAGGCACAAAACCATCAACACCTCAAGTCTTACCAACTTGGAAATATATTGGCAACATCCTGGAAGTCCATCTATCCAACAGCAATATGGACTGTGGCAGCATAGTGTTTTCACCACACAGAACGTGATTCACTAGCACGCTCTCAATGATAATTAGGGATGAGCAATAGTATTGACTTTGCCAGTGACGCCCACATTACATCTCTGAATGAATGAATGGTCAGCTGTTGTGAGAATGGATAATAAGAACAGTACAGCACAGAACAGGCCCTTCAGTCCACCATGTTGTGCCGACCACTGATCCTCATGTATGCACCCTCACATTTCTGTGACCATATGCATGTCCAGTAGTCTCTTAAATGTCCCCAATGACCTCGCTTCCACAACTGCTGCTGGCAACGCATTCCATGCTCTCACAACTCTCTGTGTAAAGAACCCACCTCTGACATCCCCTCTATACTTTCCTCCAACCAGCTTAATACTATGACCCCTCGTGTTAGTCATTTCTGCCCCTGGGAAATAGTCTCTGGCTATCGACTCTATCTATGCCTCTCATTATCTTGTATACCTCAATTAGGTCCCCTCTCCTCCTCCTTTTCTCCAATGAAAAAAGTCCGAGCTCAGTCAACCTCTCCTCATAAGATAAGCCCTCCAGTCCAGGCAGCATCCTGGTAAACCTCCTCTGAACCCTCTCCAAAGCATCCATATCTTTCCTATAATAGGGCGACCAGAACTGGACACAGTATTCCAAGTGCGGTCTAACCAAAGTTTTATAGAGCTGCAACAAGATCTCACGACTCTTAAACTCAATCCCCCTGTTAATGAAAGCCAAAACACCATATGCTTTCTTAACAATCCTGCCCAACTGGGTGGCCATTTTAAGGGATCTATGTACCTGCACCCCAAGATCCCTCTGTTCCTCCACACTGCCAAGAATCCTATCCTTAATCCTGTACTCAGCTTTCAAATTCGACCTTCCAACATGCATCACCTCGCATTTATCCAGGTTGAACTCCATCTGCCACCTCTTAGCCCATCTCTGCATCCTGTCAATGTCCCGCTGCAGCCTACAACAGGTCTATACTCTCAACGACACCTCCAACCTTTGGGTCGTCTGCAAACTCGCTGACCCATCCTTCAATCCCCTCATCCAAGTCATTAATAAAAATTACAAACAGTAAAGGCCCAAGGACAGAGCCCTGTGGAACACCACTCACCACAGACTTCCAGGCAGAATATTTTCCTTCTACTACCACTCGCTGTCTTCTGTTGGCCAGCCAATTCTGCATCTAGACAGCTAAGTTCCCCTGTATCCCATTCCTCCTGACCTTCTGAATGAGCCTACCATAGGGAACCTTATCAAATGCCTTGCTGAAGTCCATATACACCACATCCACAGCTCGACCCTCATCAACTTTTCTAGTCACATCCTCAAAGAACTCAATAAGGTTTGTGAGGCATGACCTGCCCCTCACAAAGCCATGCTGACTGCATTTAATCAAGCCATGCTCTTCCAGATGGTCATAAATCCTATCACTCAGAATACTTTCTAACACCTTGCAGACGACAGACGTGAGACTTACTGGTCTGTAATTGCTGGGGATTTCCCTATTTCCTTTCTTGAAGAGAGGAATTACATTTGCCTCTCTCCAGTCCTCAGGTACGACTCCAGTGGAGAGCGAGGATGAAAAGATTTTCGCAAGTGGCGAAGCAATTACATTTCTCGTTTCCCAAAGCAGCCGAGGACAAATCTGGTCCGGGCCTGGCGACTTGTCAATCTTAATGTTTGACAAAATTTTCAGCACATCAGCTTCCTCTATCTCTATCCATTCCAGCATGCACACCTGATCTTCAAAGGTTTCATTCACCACAAAGTTCGTTTCTTTCGTAAAGACAGGAGCAAAAAACTCATTTAGGGCTTCCCCTACCTCCTCAGACTCCACACACAAATTCTCTATGCTATCCCTGATCGGCCCTACTCTTTCTTTGACCATTCTCTTATTCTTCTTACTGTTAGAAGCTATATCACATAAATAGGACATTCTGCTTAAAAATGGACTCTTATCCAGGTTGACTTACAGGCAGTATATTGTAAACCTTTGCTGTTTGGAATAATTCAGTCTGATGTATTTGTTACCTTGCCTTTTCTCCTGAGTTTTGATCCAAAGGCCACCCTTCTGTTGTCCCTTGGGCACAGTGCACAGTTTCTAATGCTTCAATCTTTACAAGGAAGGGTGAACTTACCAAGCAGAATGTGCTACTTACTTGATATCATAGAAGTTATAGAATTCAATGATTCTATGACTCATACCTTCACAAAGACGAATTTCAAGAAGGCTGTAGGCATCTTTAGATCCAGGAAGCAATTTAAGGTTTATTTATTTAAGGTTGGAGGACATTTCCAAATAGCAAATCTGTGACATGGACTGATATCCCATTTAATGCTCATCCTTACCTTCCCAATTTCTGTCCATCTCCAGAAAATGCCTTGAATTTCAATTTGTGTTTTAAATATTCTTCACTTCTGTGATCCTCCATATCCAAACTTACTTGATTGCCATGAACCATTTTTTGCAGTTCAACAGGAATCTCCCTGTGTGCACGCGTGCAGAAGGAAACACAACATTAATTGAAATGTCAGTAAAGCAACAGGTTTAGGTTCTATTGACACAAGTAAAGACACAGGAAAGTTAGAACAGAATGATGGAGGAGGAAGCAACACAACAAGGGAAAATGGAAGGTGCTGAGTACAAAAGGGAAGTGGTAATAAGATGGCAAGGAGGAGAGTCAGAAACGAAGGATGAAAGGGATAGGTATTTGGAAAAATACAAAGTAGCAGGGTTGAAAATAAAACGGCCATGAGAATTAATTTGTACAAGAGAGACAAATACATGCAATAATGGACAGTGGGAGACTTAACAAAACTTATACAAACAATGCCCACAAGAAACAAATAACATGCAAAATAAAGACTCTTAAATTTTATGGATCACATTTCAGTTTGGAGTAAAACTCTGTCCCATGTTCAAACTATCTCAAAGTAATACATTGTTGAAAACATCAGCAAATTTGTGAAAAATATTCAAAAGGTTGGACTGCCATTAAAAATTAGCATTGTGGAATTAATACAATCTTACCCTCTGCTAATGGATTCTAAAAATTCAGCGTTTGCAGGGTCTGTGTAGGTACGCAGTTCTCCATCATCTAGACTGAAGCCATTTTTCCACAGTTTCAGCAAAATTTGAACCTATTTCACGCATATAAATACACAACTAATAAAGGAAGTCCCCACATCATTTTTACTTTGAAAACAGCACAAAAATATTTTGGATTAGCTTTGGTTTCTTTCACAGTAAGAATAAAATCTATTTTTCTATTCATTTCTTTGCAAATGACAGGTTTAGTAACTTAACCTTTAAGTAGATTAAGTAATTAAATTATTCAAAGTTCCTGTAATTCATTCATCTAACATTTTTGATTGTATTAAAAATTGTACTGTGAAAAATATTTATGAATGACATGATGTGGCTCCTAAATACATTCAATTCTCCAAGTCCCAATGCGATATATTCTTGTTATCAAGTTACTTTCATAATCTGCCTCAGTTATAGGGTGTAAAAGACAGCCACCATTTCAACTACACAACATCAGAGAGAAGAGCCAATTTTTCCTACAACAAGAAATGCAGCAGATACGTTTAACAATAAAGCAAACATTAGAACACAAACAAAACACTTATGCCTGGATTTGATGGCAGCTGTCAGAGACTGGCTGGCTTTACAGTACAGACTTCAGTAACTGGGGCTAGATTTGCTAAAGTTTCAAAGTTCCATTCTGCAAACTGGCATGGCAGGGTTTCTTGTTCAGGGCAGTGAGCAGCTAATTATCCTAGTTAAGGGCCTAACTAAGTTGACTTAAAGAAGGTTAACTGAGATGTTTAATCAATTCTGGAGTTCAGTTTAGGTACCTGAAGGTAGGTGCCTGATACCCGAGACCGTTATCTTCTGCTTGGATGCAGAAGCAGCCAAAGGCCTTCCTCTGGAGAAATCCACCCCACACACACCACACCCAAATGGCTTGGCTGCTGACTGTAATGTTTGATTTTAGTTTAAAAACTAAAATGTAAAGAGATTGGAGAAGGAATACTTCTATATTCAAGTTTCCTCTGTTACTTAAGACCATAAGACCATAAGACATAGGATGGAAGTAAGGCCATTCGGCCCATTGAGTCCACTCCGCCATTCAATCATGGCTGATGGGCATTTCAACTCCACTTACCAGCATTCTCCCCGTAGCCCTTAATTCCTCGTGACATCAAGAACTTATCAATCTCTGCCTTGAAGACATTTAGCGTCCCGGCCTCCACTGCACTCTGCGGCAATGAATTCCACAGGCCCACCACTCTATGGCTGAAGAAATGTTTCCGCATTTCTGTTCTGAATTGACCCCCTCTAATTCTAAGGCTGTGTCCACGGGTCCTAGTCTCCTCGCCTAACGGAAACAATTTCCTAACGCCCACCCTTTCCAAGCCATGTATTATCTTGTAAGTTTCTATTAGATCTCCCCTTAATCTTCTAAACTCCAATAAATACAATCCCAGGATCCTCAGCTGTTCCTCATATGTTAGACCTACTATTCCAGGGATCATCCTTGTGAATCTCCGCTGGACATGCTCCAGTGCCAGTATGTCCTTCCTGAGGTGTGGGGACCAAGACTGGACACAATACTCCAAATGGGGCCTAACCAGAGCTTTATAAAGTCTCAGTAGCACACCTCTGCTTTTATATTCCAATCCTCTTGAGATAAATGACAACATTGCATTCGCTTTCTTAATCACGGACTCAACCTGCATGTTTACCTTTAGAGAATCCTCGACTAGCACTCCCAGATCCCTTTGTACTTGCTTTCCATTACAGTCTGCTGTTCCCCTCAAATTGAATGGGCCGAATGGCCTGATTCCGCTCCTATATTTTATGGTTCTATGGTCCAAAATCCCAATAAACAACTGCTTCCCCACAGAACAGATTCAAGCTCTGCAACCGGATCTAACTTGTGTTTTCTGGAGATTCAGATACAAATTCTAGCCCCAGGATCTGTTTGAGCATGCTGTCCACTA
Source organism: Hemiscyllium ocellatum (assembly GCF_020745735.1). Classification (NCBI taxonomy): domain Eukaryota; kingdom Metazoa; phylum Chordata; class Chondrichthyes; order Orectolobiformes; family Hemiscylliidae; genus Hemiscyllium; species Hemiscyllium ocellatum. Next base: position 751,550 of record NC_083404.1, on the reverse strand, counting down.
TAGGGCCTTTGGCAGGGTCAGGAGCAGGGAGCTCTTCAACAACCAGACTGAAACATCGCCAGCCAGAGCGGCTGGATTTCTTCACAATAAGAAACATAATGCCGGAGTCAAATGTCCTTATTCTGGACAGGCTGTTCTTAAGTCTCCTGATAGGCTGAGGCATGATTCCACACTACCAGTGGTAGATGTCAGCTACGTTCAATATGAGCTAATTGACACCAATTGTCACTCAGCCCAATTATTTAGTGGCTCAGAGATAAATGGAGGCCACATGGCTTTTTCTATTAGGATTGCCAGTGTCCCCTTGGGGGTAGAGGAGCCTGGCAATGATGGAGCAAGGGGAGGATTGCTCAGTAGAAAGCCACCTCCTGCCCTTTTCTTAGACTTAACCCAATCACACTCTCCTATAAACTTTACCCCTTTAAGACACTGCGGCATGTGCAGCTGAGAGCCTGATTAACCAGTAATTCTCATCAGGTGGCACTTCCATCACTGGGGCCCAGAATAACAGCAATGATGCAATGGTGCCCACTTCATTACCAGAACGACATCTGATTTCATCAAGTTTTCCCCTGTACCCAATCTGGTGGGAGAATCACTGTTACATTTTCATTAAGACATTGTTCACACATTAGATGGAAAGCAAGGTAGGAGAGATGGATATACATTCAGGTTCAGATAATGGATATTGTTTTAGCGAATGTAGGCACATACAACGCAGGCATAACCCTTGAATGGTGGAAAAGAATAGATGGGAATTTTTGCAAGGAATAATAGTTTTGCTGCAGACAGTCGTGCTTTTTAGCTTCAACTCCTGCTGTTAATTGCATTTGGATAATGTTTCATTACGAGCAAGTGGTGTCCCTTAACGGGGCATCCATTTCTGTCTCTAAATAGACACAGATTGATATTATTATTGGTGGCTTTGGAGGTGGATGCCTCTAATTTACACCTCAGTAAATAAAAACTGTATATACGTTGACTCTGTTTCTATCCTTCACCAATTTATTTTCTGGAATGTTAACATTCAAAACTTACATCGAGATTAGAATCTTGTTTTTTATCTTGCAACACATATTCAGATTGTTCCTGCGATGATGCTCCCAATCGGTATCCACCACCAGTGAATGGCTAGAAAATAAATTGGAAATCTTACAGTTTTTACGAGCACATTATAAGAGCTGTGCTGTGTTTGTTCACAAAAGTTTTACCCAAAAAATAACTACAACACCTTATTTCACACTGTCCTATTTTTGAAATCTACAGTGAGATTATTAATCTCGAAGAAAATTGCTCACAACATTATTTTGGCCTCTATCTTAATCAAACCTAATTAATTATTTTGCTACAAGAAAATTTACATTAAACATGATGAGATAAAATTTGTGGCTTTCTGTGCATGAGAATACTTGTGGAATGCATTACCCCCTACTCAACAGCAGTTCACACCTGGCACCAAGTCAACAGATTTCCAGGCTCTTAATACTAGCGATGTTAACAAGCAGATCACGAGTCAATCACATTGAAACGTTTTCACAGAAACAAACCACAAAGTTAAAAATAATTTACCACTTCACTTTAAATTTAAACTTTCAAAAAACAAAGTAATTAATTAGGTAAGATTAAGGTAGTGCTATGAAGGTGTAGAGGGTGCACTGTATCTTTAAGAGAGAGAGAGAGAGAGAGAGAGAGAGGAAGCAAGCAAGGCCTGACTGAAAGCACAGTGTCCTGAACAATTTATAAATGTAACACTTGGTAGAAACAAATAGCTGGGATTGTGCTGCAATGGAACAAAAACAAATTCAAGTTCGGCCAATCAGTTTAAGTTAAGCCCCAGATACCAAAATCTAATCAAGTTTGAATTTTACTGTTTGGGATGACATCAAACCAATGAAATTATTCGATGTTTTATGTACATAAAACTGGGCATTTTGAACAGTTAGGAGGCGAATGGCAAGAAGACCAACAAGTATAGACTGTTAGCCAAATAGTTCTCTGAAAGGTACCTGTTCACATGAAAGACCTGTAAAACAAAATACTGAAGACAAGACGACAGAGGAAAATCTTCAGAGGAAGATACAAAGATTCAACAGCTGGCTGGATTTTAAATTTGATTTTTTTTTGTCAATCTTAATCTGGGATTTTTATCAGACTAGTGTTGTAGAGTGGGAGGCAAAAGATAGGTTTAAGAGAAAGGAGTTATAAATAATTGTTTAATCTTCTCTTTTGAACTTAAATAAAATTGTTAATTTTTACTTTAAATAGTGGCCTCTGGGGTAGTTCTTTGCCTCTTGAAATTTAACAGATTAGGGCACAAGGTGAGCATCTGTGTATCGGGTTTAAATTAGCGTTTACCCAGTGTTATAACAACTGAAACTAAACTTTTACACAACGGCATGGTGGCTCAGTGGTTAGCACTGCTGCCTCACAGCACTAAAGACCTGGGTTCAATTCCTGCCTCAGGTGACTCTCTGTGTGGAGTTTGCACATTCTCCCCGTGTCTGCGTGGGTTTCCTCCGGGTGCTCCGGTTTCCTCCCACAATCCAAAATGTGCAGGCCAGGTGAATTGGCCGTAGTGTTAGGTGCAGGGGTAAATGTAGGGGAATGGGTCTGGGTGGGTTGCGCTTCAGCGGGTCGGTGTGGACTTGTTGTGTCGAAGGGCCTGTTTCCACACAATAAGTAATCTAAGAAAAAAACTTTAAAAATGCACTGTTTTATCATAATGGAGAAATCTGAAATGCCACAATTTAAAATTGTGTGTAAAGCTAATGTAAATATTTTGCAGTAATTATGAACGTATCATGCTATTAACAATCCAGGTGCAATATTTTCCAAAGGATTTTACAGCAAGACTAACAGTATAAAAGTGAAAATTTTAATTAACTTACTTATTGCTTTGGAAATGCAATGGGGTTAGGATTAGGGTTAGGGTTAGGGTTAGGGTCAGTGAGAGAAGACTGGCATTGGTGATAGCATTTTCAGGGTTAGGGTTAGGGTCAGTGAGAGAAGACTGGCATTGGTGATAGCATTTTCAGGGTTAGGGTTAGGGTTAGGGTTAGGGTTAGGGTCAGTGGGAGAAGACTGACATTGGTGATAGCATTTTCCGGCCTCTTGCATTGTTCTGCGTAGAGTCCCCAAAGTTATTGCCGTTTTGGTGCATTAATGATGGCAAATGCTACTTTCATTACTTAAAGTATCACACTGGGCAGATCTCTTAATTCAATGGTCTCAGGCAAGCAGTTGTAAAATGATATACAAATTTAAAAACAAAAAAGTTATCAGATGGGACTGATAGTAATCCTTGCAAGGAAATCATGCAAACTATACAATGTTCCTCAGTTAACTAAGATAAATGTGTTCTTCGCAACTGCCTCCACTGAGTTTGTATCTCAACACTTCAGTTTAAAAGTTCTTGTGCTTATTAAGATTTTTCCATGACCTCATTTTCCGGGTTTGCACTCCTGCTCACAATTCTGCTGATTGACTTTGCTGTGGATCTCGACTCTCTATAATCTGTTACTGGTGTGGAAATCTCAGGCAATATATTTGTGCAGATCAGAATTCCTCTGCTAGACTCATTCACCTTCCTGTAGACCTCCCAACTTCAAAAGTCTCTTCAGGGCTTTACCTTTGATAACATACTACCTCAGCATAAATGTTTTGAGAGATATTTTAAAAAGTGGTCCAATATCATCCAACGTTTCTCCCAAAATTCAAAGGGAAAAATCAGAACATTTCACATCCTAACATTTCATCAGTCGTACATCATCTGCTTTGCTTGTTGTATAAACATGTATTGTGCTTGATTATACTATGAATATTACTGTTCTATAGGTTTAAGATTTGGAGACGTGGTAATGTGGCAGCATTGATTATCCACCAGGAACACTCCCTATAATTTATGGCAAGTGTAAAGCGCAGAGGCCAGTAAAGAGAGATCCTAAATTGTTCCTTTGAAACTACAATATCTTGGTTAAATTACATATTCCTTTAAAAATAGACACATTGCTGGACTAACAACACAGTTCCCATTGATTACATTATGCCAGTTCAGATAGCACATGGAAGTTGAGCTCTGCTATTCCTGGAATTGTCACAAAAGTTGAAGATCTTTCAAAATTTGCAAGATTCTCTTTTTAGATACTGGCTGACAGAAGGCATGTACTAAATTTTGTACTTAAAAACTACAATTTATTAAAGTAAATAGGCTCCATCTACATTTAAACAACTATGAACCAATGGCATATAACTCTCCTAATTAAAGCTCCAATCATCTTCTGAACTCTAGCACCCCCACCCCCACCCCCACACGCACGCACCCACGCACAACACACAAGGGGTTAAAAATATTGTGTTATGAACAAGGGGAAAACTGGGAAAGCAGATCAGTGGTCTCCGTTCACAGCATCTGTTGATCATTTATTGGGGCTCAAAGTAGCTTTTTCTGCAAAGGAAAGACAACAAGCATGAGCTGGCTCCTCCGTAACTTGCTCCGAGTTCTAAGCTATTCTGCTTCCAAAGCACCAATTGTACAGTTGTTGGCAGGCAGAAGGCCTTTGTCATCAATAACTAAGTAATGATATACACACACCAATCAACTACATGTTGCCAGTCAAAGCTCCATTTACACCTTTATATATCAGACAAGATGACGGGAGAGTTAGATGCTCCAGTGGAAGCCCCTCTGCTTTTCGTTTGTCCCCCCCCCCTCTCTGTGTACAGCTTTTCTCCACCCAACCCAACTTTTAACTTTTGAAACTAGCCTACCCAACTTGCAGAAAGGAGGTGAGTTGAATCATGGATGGGGCCTGGCAGAGAGCAGAGCAAGTCCTAGACATAGGCCAGTGTGGTGGCAGCGTTACCTTGTGTTGTGGAGCCCAGCAAGCACAGATTCATGTTGGAAAAGGACTGTAACTTGAGTACTTTAAAGACACCTTTTATGCTTATTCTGAATGTTTAAACTCTGTATTCCCATGCTAATCACAGTAGGCTATCAACCAAATGTAGCTAATGGGGACAGATTGCACCTGAATTGTAAGAAGACTAATATACTGGCAGGCAGATTTGCTAGAGCTGCTTGGGAGGATTTAAACCAGTAAGTAGGGGGGTGGAGGTGTGGGGGGGGGGGGGGGGGGGGGGGAGTGGTGTTGTTGGGACCCAGGCTTTTAGTGAGGAAAGACATCAATCTGAGACTAGTACAGTTGGGAAAAGGAGCAAGGCAAACAGTCAGGGTCAAAACAGAGAACGAGATAGGACTGAATAAATTAAACTATTTATTTCAATGCAAGAGGCCTAATAGGGAAGGCAGATGAACTCAGGGCATGGTTAGGAACATGGGACTGGGATATCATAGCAATTACGGAAACATGGCTCAGGGATGGACAGGACTGGCAGCTTAATGTTCCAGGATACAAATGCTACAGGAAGGATAGAAAGGGAGGTAAGAGAGGAGGGGGAGTGACATTTTTGATAAGGGATAGCATTACAGCTGTGCTGAGGGAGGATATTCCCAGAAATACATCCAGGGAAGTTATTTGGGTGGAATTGAGAAATAAGAAAGGGATGATAACCTTATTGGGATTGTATTATAGACACCCTAATAGTCAGAGGAAAATTGAGGAACAAATATGTAAGGTGATTTCAGTTATCTATAAGAATAATAGGATGGTTATGGTAGGGGATTTTAACTTTCCAAGCGTAGACTGGGACTGCCATGTTTAGATGGAGAGGAATTTGTTAAGTGTGTACAAGAAAGTATTTTTGATTCAATATGTAATGTACCTCCAAGAGAAGGTGCAAAACTTGACCTACTCTTGGGAAATAAGGCAGGGCAGGTGACTGAGGTGTCAGTGGGGGAGCACTTTTGAGGCCAGCGACCATAATTCTGTTAGTTTTATAATAGTGATCTAAAATATGAAGTTCTAAATTGGAGGGAGGCTAACTTTGATGGTATTAGGCAAGAATTTTGAAAAGCTGATTAGGGGCAAATGTTCATTGGAAAATGGGAAGCCTTCAGAAATGAGATAATCAGAATCCAGAGACAGTATTTTCCTGTAAGGGTGAAAGAGAAGGCTGATAGGTATGGGGAATACTGGATGACTAAAGAAATTGAGGGTTTGGGTAAAAGAAAGGAAGCATATGTCAGGTATTTTTAAGAGCAATCAAGAGGGTCATTAGAAGAGTATAAAGGCAGTAGGAGTGAACGCAAGAGGGAGATCAGGAGGGCAAAACGCAGGCATGGGATAGCTTTGGAAAATAGGGTTAAGGAGAATCCAAAGAGATTTTATAAATATATTAAGGACAAAAGAGTAACTAGGGAGAGTATAGGGCCTATCAAAGGCCAGCAAGACAGCCTATGTGTGGAGCCACAGGAGATAGGGAAGATACGAAACCAGCAGTTTGCGATAGTGTTTACTGTGGAGAAGGACAAGGAAGATATGGATTGTGGGGAAATCGATGGTGACATTTTGCAAAATGTCCATATTACAGAGGTGGTGATGCTGGATGTCTTGAAGTGCATAAAAGTGAATAAATCCTCAGGACCTGATCAGGTGTACATCAGAACTCTGTGTGAAGCTAGGGAAGTGATTATTGGGCCCCTTGCTAAGATATTTGTATCATTGATAGTCACAGGTGAGGTGTCGGAAGACTGGAGGTTGGGTAATATGGTACCACTATTTAAGAAAGGTGGTCAGGACAAACCAGGGAACTATAGACCAGTGAGCCTGATGTCAGTGGTGGGTAAGTTGTTGGAGGGAATCCTGAGGGACAGGATTTACATGTATTGGAAAGGCATAGACTGATTAGTGGTAGTCAGCATGGTTTTTTGTGTGCGGAAAATTATATCTCACGAACTTGATTGAGTTTTCTGAAGTAACAAAGAGGATTGATGAGGGCAGAGTGGTGGACATGATCGATATGGGCTTCAGTAAGGAGTTTGACAATGTTCCCCATGGGAGATTGGTTCGCAAGATTAGATCTCATGCAATACAGGAACAACTAACCATTTGGATACAGAACTGGCTCAAAGGTAAAACACAGAGGGTGGTGGTGGGTTGCTTTGCAGACTGGAGGCCTGTGACCAGTGGAGTGCCACAAGGATCAGTGCTGGGTCCACTACTTTTTGTCATTTACGTAAATGATTTGGATGTGAGCATAGGAGGTATAGTTAGTAAATTTGCAGATGACACCAAAATTGGAGGTGTAGTGGACAGTGAAGGTTACCTCAGAGTACAACGAGATCTTGATCAAATGGACCAATGGGCTGAGGAGTGGCAGATGGAGTTTAAGTTAGATAAATGTGAGGTGCTGTATTTTGGAAAAGCAAATGAGAGCAGGACTTTTCCACTTAATGGTCAGGTCCGAGGGACTGTTGCTGAACAAAGAGACCATGGAGTACAGATTCATAGCTCCTTAAAAGTAGAGTTGCAGGTAGATAGGTGTTTGGCATGCTTTCCTTTATTGGTCAGAACATTGAGTATAGGAGTTGGGAAGTCATGCTGTGGCTGTACAGGACATTGGTTAGGCCACGTTTGGAATATTGCATGCAATTCTGGTCTCCTTCCTATCTGAAGGATGTTGTGTAACTTGAAAGGGTTCAGGAAAGATTTTCGAGGATGTTGCGAAGGTTGGAAGATTCAAACTCTCAGGACAAGCTGAATAGACTGGGGCTGTTTTCCATTGAACATTGAAGGCTGAGTGGTGACCTTATAGGGGTTTATAAAATCATGAGGGGCATGGATAGGATAAATAGACAAGGTCTTTTCCCTGGGATGAGGGTGTCCCAGAACTAGAGGGTATAGGTTTAGGGTGAGAGGGGAAGGATATAAAAGAGACCTAAGGGGCAACCTTCACACACAGAGGGTGGTGTGTGTATAGAATGAGCTGTCAGAGGAAGTGGTGGAGGCTGGTACAATTGCAGCATTTAAAAGGCATCTGGATGAGTATATGAATAGGAAGGGTTTAGATAGATATGGGCCAAGTGCTGGCAAATGATTAGATTAGATCAGATGGGACTAGACTAGGTTTGGATATCCAGTCGGCATGGTTGAGTTGGACCAAAGGGTCTGTTTCCATGTTGTATATCTCTAGGACTCCAAGCTAATATGCTAGGGCTTTTTGAGATCAAGAAAGCAGCAATGTTGGGTCTCTTGAAGACCCTAAGGTGGATACGTCCCCAAAGCTCAATGATATCTGGTCCAGGTTACTGAGAGAGGCAAGAGAGGAGATTGCTGGGACCTGTGCAGGTTAGTTGAATTGGCCAAGCTAAAACTGCCCTTAGTGTTAGGGGTAAATGTAGGAGAATGGGTCTGGATGGGTTATGCTTCAGCGGATCGGTGTGGACTTGTTAGGCCGAAGGGCCAGTTTCCACACTGTAACTAATCTATTCTAATCTTTGTATCCTCGCTAGCCACAGGAGAGGACCCTGAGAACTGCCAAGTAGCTAATGTTGTTCCACTGTTCAAGAAGGGAAATATGGATAATCCAGCAAACTGTAGACTGGTGAGTCTCACATCAGTGCATTGGGAGGGGTGGAGTTCAAGGGTGGTGGTGCGTGAAGTGGAGGAGATGTGCTGGAGGGAAGTTGGGATCCCACTTGGGAAGGGAAGTTGTGATCATGGAAGGAGGAGGCCACCTGGGACTTTCTGAGGTGGAATTGGTCATCTTGGGAACAGATGCAGCAGAGGCAGAGGAATTGAGAATAAGGGATGGCATTTTTACAAGAGATAGAGTAGGAGGAGGTGAAGTCTGGTAGCTGTGGGAGTTGGTGGGCTTTGTCTGTGGTTAGTCAGTCACCAGAGATGATGATGGAGAGGTCCAGGAAGGGGAGGGAGGTGTCCCACATGATCCAGATGAATATGAGGTCAGGGTGGAAGGTGCTGGTAAAGTCGATGAACTGTTCAACCTCCTCGTGGGAGCACAAGGCGGTGCCAATACAGTCATCGATGTAGCAGAGGAACAGGTGGGGGGTGGTACCAGTGTAACTACAGAAGATGGACTGTTCCACATATCCAATAAACATCCATGCAGGTGCTCATGGCTACCCCTTTGGTTTAGAGGAAGTTGAAGGGTTGGAAGGAGAATTTGTTTCGGGTGAGGACCAGTTCAGCCAGGCGGATGAGTGTGGAAGGGTTCTGGTTAGGACTGCGTGAGAGGAAGAAACAGAAGGCTTGGAGACCTTCGTTGTGGTGAATCAATGTGTGCAGGGATTGGATGTCCATGGTGAAGATAAGGTATTGGGGCTCGGGAAAACAAAAATCTTAGAGGAGGTGAAGGGCGTGGGTGGTGTCACGAACGTAGGCGGGGAGTTCCTGGACTGAGAGGGAGAGGATGATGTCGAAGTAGGCAGAGATGGGTTCAATGAGACAGGCGCAGGCTGAGACAATGGGTCGACAGGGGCAGTCAGGTTTGTGAATCTTCAGAAGGAGTTAGAATCGGGCAGTGCAGGGTTCACGGACAACGAAGTTGAAGGCTATGGATGGGAGGTTTCCCAGAGGTAATGAGGTCATGATCAAGGGGGCTGTAGGCGGAGGTGTCAGCGATGAACCTAGTGGCTTACGCCTGCTCCTATACATTATGGAACCTCAGTTATGACTTGAATCTGCAATGCAGTTGGTGCATTCTTTAACACTCAACATTAAGGCTGGAATTTACAAGAATGATGGGGGGGGGGGAAGTCTCGTAGAAACATGTAAAATCTTGGTGGCACTGGACAGACTAGAAGTGGGAAGAATGTTCCCAATGTTGGGGAAGTCCTGAAGGGGTCCCAGTCTAAGGATAAGGGATAAGCCTTTCAGAACTGAGATGAGGAAGATTTTTTCACTCAGAGACTTGCGAACCTGTAGAATTCTCTCCCACAGGAAAGCATTGGAACGAGTTCATTCGATATATTCAAGATGGAGCTGGATCTGGGCTTTGCCGCTGAAGGGATCAAGGGGTATGGAGAAAGGGCAGGAATGGGATACTGAGACTGCATGATCAGCCATGGTCATATTGAATGGCTCGAAGGACTGAATGGCCTACTCCCGCACCTATTTGTTATGCTCTAAGGCCATAAAAAATAGGAACAGAATTAGGCTTTTCAGTAAATCGAGTCTCCTCTGCCATTCATTTGATAATCCTGAACTCCACTTTTCTGCCTTTTACCTATAACCTTCAACTCCCTAACTGATTAAAAATCTTTGCGGTAAAGAATTACACTGATTCCCTACCCTTAGGGAAGAAATTTCTCACTACCTCTGTCCTAACTAGAACCCACCCCCTTACTGTGAGATTTTGCCCTCTGGTCCTATACTCTAGCACAGAGGGAAGCAAGATCACTGCACCTGTCAAGTCCCCAAGAATCTTGGATGTTTCAATAAAATCGCCTGTTATTTTCCTAAACACTCATGAATACAGGCCTCTTTTCACTGTTTCTCAGAGAAATGTCACAATAATAAATCAAATCAAATTTGGTGCAGAGAGGAAGAGGTATTTTTGCTTGCTTTTTTTGCACATAAGATCTTTTTTCAGGGTAAACTGAAGCCCAGTTTTGGGGGACTCAGCACCTCTTCTCATAAGAAAATCCCTCTGTACCTGGGATCAACCCAGTGAATCTTCTCTGACTCCCCCACTGCCAGTAGAACTTTCCTTAGATAAGGGTACCAAAATTGTACACAGTATTCCAGGTGTGTTCTAACTGGTGTTTTACCAAGACTTTCTTGCTTTTATACTTTATTCCCTTCGAACCTTCCATTTGTGTTCTCTATTATTCAGATGCTTGGTTTTGGTGATTTATGCATTAGAACTTTTACTAACTCTTCTAACCATTTTTTACATACATGTGAATTTCATTTACACAGGGGTTTTAATCTTGCAAAGGCAACACTACCATTCGTTCATTGTTACTTAAAACATTCTAATTGTTGAATATTTATCCACCCATTCCTACACTTTCACCTGTAAAGCTATCAAATGCTTTTGTTATATCCTAAACCCATTGAGAATGCTGAATTCACAATGGTTCTACAGAAAAGGCGGCACGGTGGCACAGTGGTTAGCACTGCTGCCTCACAGCGCCAGGGACCTGGGTTCAATTCCCGCCTCAGGCGACTGACTGTGTGGAGTTTGCACGTTCTCCCCGTGTCTGCGTGGGTTTCCTCCGGGTGCTCCGGTTTCCTCCCACAGTCACAAAGATGTGCGGGTCAGGTGAATTGGCCATGCTAAATTGCCCGTAGTGTTAGGTAAGGGGTATGGGTGGGTTGCGCTTCGGCGGGTCGGTGTGGACTTGTTGGGCCGAAGGGCCTGTTTCCACACTGTAAGTAATCTAATCTAATCAGGCAATCCTATGTTCACTTACCAAAGCTCTGTTTGCCTCTCCTGTCCAGTGGTCAACTGGAACCGCCCCATGTTCTTTAGCTCCTTTAAAAAGATCATCTACAATTTCATTTAGATTCTTTTTCTTTGGCGGTCCAACTATCTGCTGGCCACTGTGCTCAGAACCACCTGCATAGAAGCTTAAAAAATTAATATGCAGTGAGTGAAACCAGTGTTTTACCTTATAAACAAAACAAAGTACACTAACATCTCAGCACTACAATCATCATATTCATTTTTGCTCTCTAAGCCAAGAGGAAGTGCACATCTTGTTAGCATACAGATTCATTGCAGGGTACTCCTTCCATGAAACAATACATCATGGAAAAAAGATACTTCATTGTTTGTAAGTTCAACTTAGTTACTGACCATGGAAGTGATGTATTCTACAAAATACAAACAATGAAAGGTACTTAAACAGCTGCAATAATGCTTCAGGGGATAAATGCATTGCCTGCTTTACAACTTAGCCAAACAAGAAAAAAGGAAGACAACTTTTTTGAAAGTCTTGTGTAATTGTATAGTTCCTTCTACCTTGAGGATTTCATAAAGATGTTACAACTTATTCTTTTAAACATTTTAATGAATAGGATACTACAGCACACAATGTGTACCCACTAAGGTAATGCAAATAGCAAAGAAATAAAAGGCTACTTAATATGATTTAGGAAATCTTGGTTAAGGGAGGATGGATGTTGGGAGAAGACCCTTTCTTCCTTGAACACTGTCATGTGCTTTTTCTCCACAACTTAATGATCAACTTTCCTTCCAGACTAGTTGGTGTAGGCACATAACTGATTTTGTTTTTGTGGCCCATAGTGGTAAGGACATAAGAAATAGAAGCAGGATATTCAACCACTCAAGCCTGTCCACTATTCCACGAGATTATGGCTGATCTACCCCACGCCTCATTCTCCTCTGTGAATTCAGCTATGGATTCTGTAACTTTGGTTGAAGAGAAAGTAGGTGATAGCTGTTCATATATAGTTGTTGCTGCTTTACTGGGTAACACATCATGGTTGCAAATGTGTTGCTGGTCAAAGCACAGCAGGCCAGGCAGCATCTCAGGAATAGAGAATTCTCTATTCCTGAGATGCTGCCTGGCCTGCTGTGCTTTGACCAGCAACACATTTGCAGCTGTGATCTCCAGCATCTGCAGACCTCATTTTTTACTCGAACACATCATGGTTTAAGAGTATACTGAAGTTCTGATAGACTGCAACAGGTAAGAATAATGGCTCAGATATTGTTTGTTGCGAGACGATAGAGAAAGGTATTTTGCTACTGATTCGTATAGACAGATTATGGTTTTGCTAAGTATGGTATTTTCTCAACATTGCTATCTTTGAAATTTAAGACATTACATGAACAATTTGATTGCAGCTGTGTTTTGTGTATGAAACAGTTCCTGCAGCCCGGTGTTAAAAATATTAATACAGGTTCAATTACAATTCTGTTACTTCTATTTGTTAGATCCGTAGAGACCAGTTCCACAAACTGGATATCCAACAGTTGATTAACTTCACGGAAAATGAAGAATGATCTCTACTTAATGAATAATTCAGATTATGTAGGGGCTATTCGCTATTTGACTCTCAAGGTTATCGTGGTGCTGTTATCAAGTGCAGCTGCTTTTTGTCTGCTGGAAATTTGGGAAGTCCTTACCGTTGACCCTCATCAGCTGAGCCGTTACTTTGTTCATCCTTCTTCAGGTCTTGCAAGGATGATATTCTGGAAGCACCAGTGCTAGATAAGAGGAAAAAAAATTGTTAGAATTATTAGAAAGAAAGATTTAAACAATCAAAGTGCAAATTTCCAAACTCTACTTAGAATAATGCTCACTAATTAATGTGCAGCCTAAATTTTATACGAAATAAATTAAAAAGTTAAGAATATTCAGAAAACTGATAACGTGTGCAATCATGCTGTCTGCTGCTTGAGCTCTAAAGTGTGAGATTCTTGCCCTCAGCATCACAGCATATCCATCTTTTCCTCTTCTCCCTCGAGAACCATCCTTAAAATCCACCATAACACCAAACTCAAAGTCACTCCATCATCCATCTGCTCCTTTGGATGAGTGTCTGTTTTTATCTGACGACATATTCACAATATACTTTGGAATTTTTCTCCAAATTAAAGCTGCTATATAAATGCATTAATTATTATTGATACATTCTGAAATTTTAGGAAGTTACCATTTATAACATATTGACATGATAGATGGACCCCAGCTCAAGTGAATAACTTTAGTTGACGGTATTGTAATGGGACTGAGAGGTGATGGCTTAGCAGCATTATCACTAACTAGACTATTAACCCAGAAACTCAGACAATGTTCTGGGGACCTGGGTTCAAATCTGAAATCAAATAAAAATAAATATGATGACCATGAAACCAATGCGGATTGTCAGGAAAAACCCCTCTGGCTCACTAATGTTTTTCAGGGAAGGAAATGCCATCCTCACCAGCTCTACTTGTGACTCCAGGTCCACAGGAATGCCCTCTGAAATGGCTTAGTAAGCCACTCAATTCAAGGGCAGCAAGTGACAAGCAATAAATGCTGTCTATCCAGTGATGCCCATGTCCCTGGGAATATGGGTTTAAATTTGGTGGAATTTAAATTCAGTTAATAAATCTTGAATTGAAAGCTAATCTCAATGATGGTAAACATGACAATTATCATCAATTCTCATTAAAAAAAAAGCCTACCTAGTTCACCAATATCCTTTAGGGAGGGAAATTTGCCATTCTGACTTGGTCTGCCTATATGCAGCTAAGACTTACAGCTACGTGTTAACCGCCATTTGAAATAACTTGGCAAACCACTCAGATCAAGGGGCAATTAGGGATGGCCAACAAACGACAACAAAGATCATATCCCATGAAGGATATCTTTTAAAAAAATGATCTCAGTTGTTAGCATCATTTTTTGCTCAATATTTTTAAATGTCTTCTGTCTCTACTTGAGCACAAAGACCATACACAGAAACGAGAAAGGCAGTTGACGTAGACCTTAAATTGCAATCATGGAGAAAATGTGCAAGGGCAGATATAGACAACAGACAATAGGTGCAGGAGTAGGCCATTCTGCCCTTTGAGCCTGCACCACCATTCATTATGATCATGGCTGATCATCCTCAATCAGTATCCTGTTCACGCCTTATCTCCATAACCCTTCATTCCACTATCCTTGAAAGCTCTAGCCAACACTTTCTTAAATGAATCCAGAGACTGGGCCTCCACTGCCCTCTGGGGCAGAGCATTCCACACAGCCACCATTCTCTGGGTGAAGAAGTTTCTCCTCATCTCTGTCCTAAATGGCCTACCCCTTATTGTTAAGCTGTGTCCTCTGGTTCGGGACTCACCCATCAGCGGAAACATGCTTCCTGCCTCCAGAGTGTAATTTGGCAGTCAAATCAAACAGTTAAATATAATAAATATATAACTATGGCTAAATAATGTTTAGAGGTAGGGGTTAAGCAATAACAGAGATGGACCAAATACAAGAATCCCATAATTAGGAAGGTGAGCTGCTGACTTGTAAATGACATTTTATTTTGACAAATGCATGCGAAGGAGCAATCTAAAGAAAATTAACCATGATTTTTGATACAACAAATGAGAGGGTTTTTGTGGTATTGCTTGATAGCAGTAACATCAACAGAACAGAGGCAGCAAAGAGAAAAGCTAAATTGAAATTCAGATGTACAGTAAGAGGAAAAAAACAGAAATCCCTGAAGGGGTGAATCAAACTGGACAAGTAACTGATAAACCACACATGGATTTCTGTGCAAAATTCTGGCCACCAAGCTAAAAATGTATAAAATAGTCATCAAATTGATAACCTGTTAAGATGGTCATGTCAAGGATATGAAAAGCACCAAAAGCATTGGCCACATACTGTTAAAAACTGAATAAACATGTCACTTGAAGAATTTGAGAATATAAAACCGATCTGATTTTTCTGAGGGGAGGAAATCACCAATAACCATTCTTAAGAGTTTCGGACAACAGGCAACTCACTTTATTAACTTTCAACCTCATAATTCATTCCCATACATATGCAATTCAAAACCTCAGCTGTTTGGAAACTATATCAACAACACAATTTGAAAATGACCCTGAGGTTTATATGTATCATAAATGAAATGTGTTACTGAAGCTATTAGGTCACCTTAGGTTTAGGATGGGGACACTTCTATTCATGACAAATTGAGCTATTGAATGACACAATAAAATTGGGGTCAATGTCTCACAAAAGTGATAGAATTAAACAGCTGAGAAAGACTTTCTTAAACACAGCACAATAGTGGTCTAAAGTTTTAGAAGTATATTTGATGGTAAATTATCTGTAACTGGATTGATACCAAATTGGTGGATTGACCAAAACTTACATCTAGGCGCCATTCAAATCTGGATGGTTTCTTTTGCAGAATGAGACGGTGCTGGTTGGTTTGTAATTGTACAAATAGAAACAGTCTGCTCCAGTGAACTTAGAAAACTCAAACCAACAAGGGACTGCAAATGCTCCTAACTAAAATTTACAATATCAAAGTTTTAAACAGAAAAGGTAAACTTCAAAGTACTTCTGTTATTTCTTACCTGCGAACCACAGGTTTGCAATTAGTAGCATTACTGAACATTGGTGATTCATGATGAATAAGTTGATCGTCACCCTCGTTCTCATAACATTTAGCCAGTGCAAGCTACATAAGAAAATGGGATAAAAGTTATTTTTCAGAAATGTTCTTCAAAATTTGTAAGCCTCTAAACAATATAGTGCATTGATGTTTCTGAAATCAATGGATAGAACAAACATGAAAACTCTGCACTCACGTTCCTTACACTAAATGAAAAACTTATGCAAAATTTCAAAATTCATCTAAACATACATTTCAGGTACAACAAAACACTAAAATATCACTACAATGTTTACATTCAGTGCTGTTTGGACAAATTGCTTCAATATAAACAGTTTCAAATTGAGGAGAACCATTTTGAACAACTAATAGACTTTCTGAAAACATGTTACAAGTTGATGATAAAACGATGTCACTGAAGGTGCTCAAGGTAAAAACTACAGTAAATCCTTCTGTTAAAGTCACATTTGAAACATACAGAACAGAGAATTTTGTGAATCTTCCTGTCTTTGCATCTGATTTTAATATTAAAAAAATCTATCACTTAGTTGATATCAATGATTTTCAATTTGGTCGGATCCTACACAGCAGGCTTCTCAAAGTCTGGGTGACAGCCACAAGCACGGTTGTGAGAAGAGATTTTGGGGTTGCCAGCTCTGAGGCAGCACGAGCAATCCTGGGGTTGCTAAGATTTAGAAAGCTTCTTTGCAACCCAGTTTCAGCTGCAAGAAAAAGGGACCCTACACCCACACCAGCACAACTGCTCTCATATTCCCACAAATGTTCACTCCAGGGATCATGCAAAATCCACAGCACTTTAAATAGGTCACATTAGGAAATGTCTAGAAAGCACTGCGCTTGAAATAACAGAAATGGGAGGTGGAAAACAAGGAGATAAATGACTATCAATGATAAACTGTTATACACTTGAACACTGCAGTGTTGCAAAAGTACTGACAGAAGCTTTACTGTAGGTCACCCACATGAATGTTTAACCAGGGAACCTTCATGGATTTATTTTAAACATAAGATCAAATATTGTACTTCAAGCAAAACAGCAGCAGATGAATAACAGTTTTAAAAACCTGCCATGTTCATGTCTCCTTATTTTCATCTATAATTAACTCCCATATTTCTTCTAAAAATGTCAGATGTGATCACAGAAACGTTTAAGGTATAAAAAATTGAAGCGTTAGAAGGATGCACAGATGTTAATCAAGCAATATCTAATCTCATGTATATATTACCTTACATCTCCCAAACATTTGAAAATACTTCACTTGCAAAGAATTGATTTGAATTGTAATAATTATTTGTTGCAAAAAATCTGTACTGTCTACTCTGGAATCTCAAATTCATATTTTAAAAAAAGCAAATAGTGAAATAGCAAAACAAACCAAGCACAAAAAACACCTTTAGTCAGCTCCTCTGCAAATGAATATTAAATTGTATGCGTTTCTTCCCTTTACCTGATCCTCCAAATTTCCTGATTTCTCATTTTGCCATTGAAGCATTTCCCATAAAGGTAAATGAAAGAAAGCCTTATAAAATAGATGATGAAATACCTCTAATTGTGGAATGTAGAAATTGATTCCCACAGTTTCACAACAAAACTTTGCAAAAAGGTTAGAAGTGACCAAAGGTTTGTTCAAAAAGATATGCTTTCAGAAGGCAAAGTTCAGAGTGAGATAGAAGGGGCAAAGGGTTAGGGAGAGATTTCCATGGATTTGAAGAGAGGTAGCTGAAAAGTTTGCAATTAAATGCTGAACACAGCAGGGGAAACACAAAACTCCAGAGAACACAGCAATTGCTATAAAGCAAGAGGAAACTGTGTAGTTGAAAGTTAGGATCATACATTCAATCCACTGTGGTTATGTAGGTGATGTGAGACTAAAGTGACAGGTAAATGAGGTCAAGAATGCACTGGTAGAATTTTGGACAATTTGAAATTTATTGACAGTTGCGGTCTGGAAGTGACTGAAGAATGCTCCCTTTGTGTGTGTTATAGTAGCAGTACTGCTAACTTAGGGATGGAGGTAAATAACATGGCAGAGATGGAAAAGCAACCTTGATAATCTATACCATATCAAGTCTGAAACTCAGATCCATGTCTAACAGAATGCTGAGATTGTTAGCTATACAATTCAACGCGAGTAGGAAAGCAAACTAGAAAATACAATCAAAAGGGAAGATGCAGAAATTTCAGTTGAGATCAAATATTATGTTTCATCTGCCTGATGTCCAGTTGTAAAATTTCTGATTCATCCATAACTTAATATCGTGTAAAAAATGGTGACAAATGCAGATAATTTCAAAAATAGAGATAATTTATCCCTGCCTTAAATGAGTGAATTCATATCCTGAACGGGATCCATTACTTCTTCATGAAAAGACTCGATTCCTCTGTGGAATTTTACCTGATTATATTATATTGTATAAGATTAAGCTTAACAGCAATGATGCTATTAACTCGTTAAGTGTCATGGGATCCGTCTACTTCTTCATGAAAAGACTCGATTCCTCTGTGGAATTTTACCTGATTATATTATATTGTATAAGATTAAGCTTAACAGCAATGATGCTATTAACTCGTTAAGTGTCATGGGATCTGTCTACTTCTTCATGAAAAGACTCAATTCTTCTGTGGAATTTTACCTGATTATATTAGATTGTAGCAACAATGATACTATTAACTCTTTATTGTATTTTAGCCTAGCAACAATTAAGTATAACTATGACTATGTGGCAACTGCTCTCTACCAGCTACTTATCAGCTACTTATTGTTTTCTCAGCTAATTAAGTGTTTAACGCGACCTTTAAACAATGCTGACCGAGGCACAGTTTGAGATTCCAGTTCTTTAAACAAATGATGTAATTGCTTAACTTAGACTGTAAGGGATATAAAAGCAGAGCTAAAACAGACAGAACTCATTCTTGTCTTGAAACACAGACAATGAGTCACCCAACCATCCTCTGAACCACCAGGCTTGCAGAAAAGACACATTTGTGCAAAATACGGACTGATCGGATGAAACATACGGACGGCTAAGAGCTTGCTGAAATACGCCTGCCTAAAAGATTCTCGGTTGAGGCACTGCATTCTAGTCTGAAGAAGATACAATCTGAACCAACTAGCTGATACACGCTAGTCTATGAAGATCCCATTTGGGACACTCAGGTATTAAGCTCTGCTTTTATCCTAGGTATCTTTTAAGAACATTCAAAAAGGCTGTAACGATTGTGATTAACTGAAAACATCTGATTGTGAGTATTCAACTTATTATATTGATAAATTTCTATTATATTTTACACCACACACTTCGTATTCGCCGAACCTTTATTTGATAAGATATGTTTACCATTGTGTTGGTATGTTAAGTCTAGAACTTAGCTGAGAAGGCATTAGGATTGACTTAAAGTGAATCCCTCTCACTCCTAGGTGAAAGGATAAACTGAAGGGACCTAGAGACCTGCGATAAACCCAGCCGAGTTTGTAGCTATCAGGACCATACAGTCAATAGGGACCACTGGTAAACTTGACAGGTAACGGCCTCAGGTATATGCCCGAGGTACTGTAGTTTAATCCGGTAGTAACCCATACCTATTGAGGATATCCACCTGAATAACATAACAATTGGCGCCCAACGTGGGGCTCGAGAGATTGCACTATCTTGAACCTCACGGCGTAAATATTATCTTTGTCACCAAATAAACTCCTTCTGTAGGGATATAGCGAATAGTACAAAAAAAAATAAAAGCCCCTCAAAAAGAAAAAGAAAATGGCCAATATACCTGCCTGTTATTTTAGAAATGATTGGGCAGAAATAGTCGCAGCAGGAAACGACAATATAGTCTCTCCACCTAACCTAAGAGGTCAGGAGGTAAGACTGAGGGCAGATGAGTCAGTCCTAGAAGGACTAAACAGACTCAATGGAGAACCTATAGCAGCAAGACTCCGATACAGGTTCAGAATAGAATATGTAGATGGAACTCACCATCACTATGATGGATGCATACCAGCAGATGGAACTGGAAACCCCCTAGAACCAGCCCACCAGCATACCGCTGGCATTCTACCAGCTCAACATACGGTAACAGTAATTAGAAGAGAAACAGACCTAAGGGGAAGAGAAGTACCGCTAGTACCAGGCATGTCAGAACATGCCTGGGCAGAAGATATAGCTCAGCAAATTATAGTGGCAGCAGACAGAGTGCTCCAAATACCCCAACTAAATAGAGTAGCAGCACAAGTCCTAGTGGCGCAACATGCTGTAGAAAAAGCCCGATGGCTAATCAATAATCCCAGGCCCGGACAAGCCGGACAAGCACCACAACCGGTAGCAGCCCGCCGTGTGTACGGTGATCCCTCACTGAAGAATTTTAAAATCTGCTTCCTAGACTTTCCCTCAGATGACAGAGCAGCAATAAAATATATAATTCAACATTTCGAAAAACTAAAAGCCTTCTTGGAAGGACTAACCCCCCAAGAAAATTCAGATTTATTTAAAGCCCTGGATTGTCCTGCTTTAGATCAGGAACCGCACACCACCATAAATCTAGTTACCATACTCCATGAAGCCCACAACCGGGTATATGGAACCCAAAGAGCAGAAGCAGCCAACAAGATATTCAAAACACTCCTGGAATCAGGGAGAACAATGCTCCAGGTAGCACAATCCGCTGAAGATCTAGAAATAAACTATGTCCAAGTCAGGTCGCAATTATTCAGACAATTCCAGAATGAAGGCCATGCAAACAGGCTCAGGGAAGCCACAAACAGAGCACTAGGACAGGGACAAAACCCATGGCAAGTATTCAGACAAGAATTAATCAACTTAGGAGAAGTCCTCAATCTATCCCTAGATAGAATAGGAAAACAAAATCCCCACGGACCTCAACCAGAAGCCAAGGAAAGGAAATCAGAAAAACCTAAATCAGAAACCCAGAAATCCAAGGCGCAAGGACGCCAACAAAACCAAAGAAAACCATGGACATACCGACCCCAATATGAACCATTGGTTCAGGTAGTGGAAAAAGTCCAACCCAGAAACCAGGGACCTCCCCGACAGCAGCTACCTCCTAGACCAATTCCAGGAGTAAGCCCAAACTATTTAGGGAGAAACCCCATTCCGAATTATCAAGACCCAAGAGCTAGAGGGGGATACCAACCTCCACTACAGCCAGCCCAGCAACCACAACAACCTCGGGAATATAGGCCACCCCAACAAAATTTTAGACCTAGGCCTCCAAATGGACAAGTTCAACAAGAACGATACAACCTGAGACCCAGAAACAGTCAGGGACAAGCAATAACCTCTGGATCAGCCAGAGTGCAAACACAAGGGGACGAAAGGAATACAGAAGGGCAAAGAATCCACCAGACAGGGATGGTGAGAAAACCCAGACAGACAGCAGCAGAACCATGCTACCCTCAAGAACAAGGAAAAATAGAGGGGTATAAACCCCACAGACAGCAATGGCTCACAATAATGCTAGACACAGGGGCAGAAATGTCATTAATGGACAAAAGTTTGGCAGAAAAACTAAACATACCAAAAGTAGGAACAGAACCTTATCAGGGCATAGGAGCACCTGTAAAATGGGCAGATGTAGGAAAAATCAAATTAATCCTAAAAAATGGAAAACAAATAGAGACTAAAGCTCTAATTATAGAAGGTCTAAAAGACCAGGGAGAACCAGTAATATTAGGATGGGAAGACATTAAAGGACACAAACTACTAGAACAAACAGAAGACAAAAGAACAGAAGACTTAAAAGAAATTTTAGATAAAGAAAGCAACCCCAAAATCAGAGCAAAAATAAAACACCTAGTGCAAACTCACTGGGAAATCTGGCAAAAAGACTCATACCATTGCGGTAATCTAAACATTGATCCCACTCCCACAGGAATGGGACACTTCAAAATCAAAAAGAAGTATGGCATCAACAAACCAGAGATAGCTAGGGAAATCCAAAAAGTCATAGAAAGACTTGAGGAACAGGGAGTCCTAATAGAAAAAGGATCCCCATACAATACACCCATAATTGGAATACCAAAGCCTGATAAGCCAGGAAAGTACAGACTTGTCTGTGACTACCGAGACTTGAATTCAGGATCAGTGCCCTTCTCGTCATACTTTAAAGGAGCTCAGACTACATTGAATACCTTAAGAAGGGAGAAATATAAAACTACCCTAGACTTATCAAATGGATTTTGGAGTCATCCAATCCCAAAAGAAGAGTGGCCATATACAGCCATAACAGACACCCTAGGGAGACAATTAGTTTGGACCAGACTCCCTCAGGGATACCTAAACAGCCCAGTAATATTTTCTGCAGAAGTCAGAAAAACATTACAAAACTTAGCTCCGCCAGGACAAATAGAATGCTATGTAGATGATATTTATATCACTCATGGTGACCTAGAAGAACATTTTGCCTGCCTACATAGAATAATGGAACACCTGTACCATAAGGGATATATAATTGGACTAGCAAAATCCCAGATCGCCAGAGAAAATGTAAAATACTTAGGAGTGGAACTAACCAATGAAGGAAAAGGACTAACTGAAGAATACAGTGAAAAAATAGCTGATATTCAACCTCCTACCAAAATTAAAGAATTACAAGCAATATTAGGCCTATGTAACTATGCCAGAGACTTTGTCCCAGGATATGCAGAAATATCTAAACCCCTGTACAAAAAACTAACCGAGAAAGATAAAAGATCAAAATAACCTAAATGAACTAATCAACCAATTAAATAAAGCAGAAAACATGGGAAAGCATGAACCAGGGAAAGACATTACACTAGAAGTAATTATAGGGCAAGAAAGTGCCACCGTAAGAGTAACCAGTCAAGGACAGAACAAACCCTTCCAATATATCTCTTTAAACTTTACAGAAACAGAGAGGAAATACCCAAAAATAGAAAAAACATGGGTAGCCATAACTAGAGCAGTGGAACCCATCAGAAAAATCCAAGGGGAAGGAAAGATAATTATCCTCACGGAATTGGCAGAATTACAATCCAAACAACAAAAAATAGAAAGGAGCCAAAGGGTCCACTCGGCCAGGTATGAAAAAT
Source organism: Hemiscyllium ocellatum (assembly GCF_020745735.1). Classification (NCBI taxonomy): domain Eukaryota; kingdom Metazoa; phylum Chordata; class Chondrichthyes; order Orectolobiformes; family Hemiscylliidae; genus Hemiscyllium; species Hemiscyllium ocellatum. The sequence continues at coordinate 728,467 of NC_083404.1, read as the reverse complement.
GGGATATCCTACTAGCTGACCCCACTATAGAAATACAGCCCCTTACAGGAAAAACAGATACTTGGTGGACACCGAAATATAAACTAGCTGCTACTGAAGAAAAAACTGAATTCAATCCAGATATGTACATCTATACAGATGGTAGTGCCCAAAGAGGCCTGGATAAACAAGGTAAAGAAGAAAAATTAACAGGAATAGGAATAGTAATTGGTACAAAACTAAACAATGAGTTCCAAGAAGAAAAGGTCTTAGAAATAAAAGGACCACTGGGAGGTTCAGCCCAGAAAACAGAAGTAAAGGTGTTAGAATTAGCCTTAAAAGAAGCAAGCCAATTTCCTGCAGAACTCCAAATTCTCGTTTGTACAGATAGCTTTTATGCCAGTAGAGGCTATAACGAGGAACTAGATAAATGGAGTGAAAAAGGATTCCATGATTGTAGGAATCACCCCATACAATATAGACAAATATGGGAAGAAATAGCTAGATTAAAAGAAAACCTCCCAAATGTAAAAGTAATACATGTCAGAGGACACCAGAAAGAAGGTGAACACAAAAAAGGAAATGATCTAGCTGACCGAGCAGCCAAAGCCGCAAGTTTGGGAAAAGAATATAAAATAAGAGTAATAACTAGGCAAATGCAAAAAGAGAATCAGGACAAAGAATTGGAAGACTTACTTCAGGGCAAGGAAGTAAAAGGATACCCTAAAAATCAGGACTACTGGGAAGAATCTGATGGGGTAGTCAAAACCAAATTTAAAGATCAAACCACAGAACAGGCTAAGATAATACCCCCTAGAAAAGGGAGAAGAGAACTTATCAAGACGGCCCACGAAGGCTTAGGGGCCGTGCATCCAGGAATAAAAACCACTCAGTCACACCTAAAGCAGAAATACTGGTGGCCTGGGATGAATGCAGAAGTTAAAAGATATTGTAATGAATGCAAAACTTGCCTAAAATATAATATCAAGGGAGGAACTAAAAAAGAACCGAAAATTATTCAGTCACAAAATATGGAGCCCGGGGATAAATGGATAATGGATTTTATCGGCCCATTGCCGACCTCTCACGGGAAAAAGCCATTTAAAAGACCGAATAAATATTGCCTAGTATGTATTGATGAATGTACCGGATTCACCACCCTGATCCCAACAAAGAGTTGTAGGACACAAGATGCTATAGAAGCTAGTGAGTTGATTCTGGTCGCTAACGGGCCTCCCAGAGTAATTCATACAGACCAAGGACCTGGCTTTAAAAACCAGGACTTTAACATGTGGTGTACCGCTCATGGGATACAGCTTGAGTTTAGCACACCTTACCATCCTGAATCGGCAGGAAAGGTAGAACGGAGAAACCAAGATGTCAAACTAGCCTTGGCAAAATTATTGTGCACTCGCGGTGGTAGTTGGAGTCAATGGTTGAAGGAGGTGCAGCTGGCCATCAATAACACACCCATAGATCTCTTAGGAGCAGAGAACCATATAACTCCGCACTATTTGAGATATGGAGTACAAATGAATACAGAAAATAAGCCTGAAATAGAAACCCAAACTAAACTTAAAAAAGAATGGATAGATCTCCTAAAAACTAAAAAAGAAGAATTAAGACAACAAAGGGAACAGAAAATTCAAGAAGACAGAAAATTTTGGCAACCTAAAGTAGGAGATTGGGTACAAGAGAAAAAACAAAATAAATCAGGAAGAGCCTTTAAAGCCCGCTATCATTTGCCTCAACAGATAATCCAAGTAGGAAATAGGACAGTGACAGTCGGGAAGGAAGGTAAAGAAAGGACTTTATCTGTAGATAATATAAGACCAGTTAACAAAGACTAAGAACATGGCAGATTGGATGGCTGTATATTTAGGAGAAGAAGAGAAACACAGGGAACAAATGGAGGGATTTTTAACCTCCAAGAGAGATGTAAACAGCAGAAATGAAAAAAAATTGGAAACAAATATTTAAAGAAAAAAAAAACAAAAACAGAACAATATGGAGTTAGGACAATTAGGGAAAGGCAAAAGGATACCAAAAGTAAAAAACCCTCCTAAACTTAAATAAAAAAAAACCCAAGAAAGAAGAGACTAAGACGATTAAACAAAAGAAACTCACGGCAGAACGCTGCTCTAAGTGTAATATAGTTCAACACACCCTACTATTTATAGTATTAGCCTTTCTAACTATAGGATGGATACTTCAGGCAGTAATAAAGCGCAGCCTGGAATGTAACACAGGTAATAACCCCGACAGCAACAGTAACTCGACAAATTCAGCAGGAATGCCTCTAATAATAGGAGGATTAACCCTATCCAACATGGCCCTAGTAATGTTAGGACTAATTACGATAAATGTTGCGCAAGCTCAAAAATATGAAACTTGGACAGATCCAAGACCCTCAGCAGAAATAATAGGAGAAGAAATTATAGGACACACATACACCTTAGACATAATAGTCTTAAAACAGGAGCTTGTGAATGAAAACCAAGAACAAGATCAAAGAATAGATAATCTTATACAAAATTGGATAGACGAATTACTATCTTATAGTGTACAAAATGTTACAACAAATGAAGAAACCTCAGAGAGAGATAGATGGCTCTACTGTTTATACAAAACGTATAACCGTTCAGACTATCAGATCCAGGATCAAAAAACCGCTATAACTGCTCCTATCCTATTATTATAAAAATAACACCCATATAATTGGATGCACCGATAAAGCCACACAATGTTATAGCCCATCAGGATACAATACCGCTCTCCTCCAAAACTGCCCAAATGATAACAGAGCAAAAAGAAATGAAACCCATGGACCATGGTCCTGCAAAATTCCCAACTCAGGAAAAGTAGTATATATAGAACACGGTAGATTTAAATGTGGATACACTTATGAAGTTCCTTAGGATAATTACTATGAAAATAATACCAAAAAGTATAACACTGAGGCAGAAAACCCAGATGGAAATCAAACATCTAAATGGAAATCAGTATATCAAGACTGGAAAAAATTAAAATACTTCTTAAAAGACCCACAAAGACAGGGAACTGAAATAAAAGTAGAAAATACAACTCTGTACTGCTACCATTGGGGCAGGATGTACTGCTACAAAACAAAGCAGAATGCCACCTTTTGGGAACAATCTTCTCCTGATAGATGGCTGGTGATAACCACAAATCAAAAAAGCAATAACAGCAACGATAATGATAATAATAATAATAATAATAGACAACAACAGGCAGAAGCATATATTAAGGATTTATTCAAAAATCAGAAAATACAATGGGAAAACTCAAAAAACCTAATAATAGAGGTGATAACAATCAAAAAAGACCAAGCCTGGCAAATTGCCTTTAATGACCTTAGAAATCAATTAAATGTAATAACTAGACGATGGTTGCATAACACCGTAAGAACAGAAAACAGGACAATAGCTGATTTAACCTCAAGGGTATATAGATCCCACGTGGAAAACAAAGATCAACAACTAAAGATCTCACTAGTAGAGATCAAATCCATCCTCACAAACGAAAATTACGAAACTAAAATAAAACAACCAATTTGGCAAAGCCTAAAAAATGGGTGGCTGAAAAAGGAAAAATGTATTCAAATTAACAATCAGCCTCAACTGATCGAATTCTCTAATTTAATCCTATTAAAACCCTGTGATAATAACACGGTTCAATATGTTAAAAAAAAAGATTGCCAGATAGAGTACTTCCCATCTGGAAATACCTGGCTAACAAACCAGTCAGGAGAATTTAATGTTACGACAGGACATGTCGGATGTAATGGCAAAATTATGAGACAAAACAGAGAAACTTATAAGAACCCGGCAGAAAAAAATTAATCTAAAAATAGAAAAACCCAAACCTGACCTAGAACATTTTGAAAGAATGCTAACCATCTATTCAGAAAAGCAATGGATGGAGATAACCTTCTCGGGCCCAACGGATGACGAGAAGCTAAAGACCTTCCAGAACCTAATATCAAAAGAAAGGAAGGCTGACCAAAAAACTCTACAGGAAGAGATAAAAATATGGGTAGAAGAATCAAGAAAAAATTGGTATGATAACTTGCATATTAATGCAGGGACTATGTCAGTATTACAAACTACTGCAAACATTTGGGTGCAAATCTATGATTGGATTTATTGGATTCTATCATGGCTTGGCCTAGAACAACATACACCGCTCTTAGTGAGACTTATCCTACTCTGGGTGTTTGTGGTCGTAATTTGGCCATTCCTCAAGCCATTAATCAAGGGATTGATTCCAGAACGAAAATAAACCACATTCTGCTTCCTCGACCGGCAAGCATGGATGAAACCACAACCAAATACCAAGAAGTCCTAGACTTCCTGGGAAAACAAAACCAAGACTTACTTGGGACTCTGAACTATTGTGAAGGAACGGGAATTTCTCGAACCAATGTGATATTTTCTCCCACATGAAAGAACAATTTAGCCCTGTAGTCATGCCCGTAAGACTATGGGACGCCTACTGCCACCACCTACCCATTATAGGAGGAAACATTCTGAAAGGACTCCAGCTCCTTTGGGGCTTGGTAGAATATAAATGGGTCCATTTGACCCTAGGTATAGGACTAATTCTCACAATTATGATTGGCTTTGAATTTAAACGAAGAAAATTTGAAATTACTAAGGGAGAATGGGGATCGTTTTTAACACTGATCTCCTCAACCATAATCATATCTTTTAATTACGAACCAGAATGGGCCATTTCTTGTGCTACCATTCACTTGATTCTAAAGACATTAATTGTCTGTCATTCGGTCTTAACACAGACCTCAAACCAGGATAAACCTTCGTTTGTCCAAACCAAAAACCAAACCAAACCTTTGAAACACAGACGCGACCCGTCTTTGGGTGATGCTAAATCAGAAAAACAAAATAAGTCCAAGCAGCTACCACCTTGGAAGAAACCAAAACCACAGAAAACCTGCGTACCAAAATGGAACCAAAAACTTACATTACTGGAACTCAACAAACCCTCTGCATCTATGCGAAAAAAAAACAACCTCAATATTCCTTTATCAATATCCAAAAATTAAAGAATGGGTAACTAGAAAGAAGGAAACCAACACCACACGGAATACGGATGGTGGACTGAGCCAAGAACAGTTCTAAAAGAACACAACATTGGACAATGTTTAAATTGTAATGGACGTAAAAAGGCACAGAGACTAATATGCACATTTTGCTCAATGCTATTCGAAGAATTGAATATGAACATATTACTTTCTGTATGCAAACCAACAAAGATGTTGCCAGACCCAGATTTGATCAAAGGGGAACGCATTCGACAAACACCCCTTTCAAAAGAATATATGGTACAGTATGACCGTAGAAGAGGCCATAACCTGGCTGAACACTTAATGATACTCTCCAAAGGAAAATATACCTTTGTGGACTGTCTGAACTATGTTGCAAAACTACAAAAGCGGAATGAAGAAAACCTAACTGACCTAAACATGCTCCGATCCAACATAAAACAAGACGAGTTTAATTACGTAACCAGAGAAGCCAACAGACCGTTACCTCATCCACAAATCGATATGATAACCGAATGGTCAAAATGGACATGGTCACCTAAAGCCATAGAAACGGTGGTAACTTATACATCACCGACCCATGATTGGAAATGGACGGAAAGAGAATATAAGAACCCACCTGGATACAATGACTGCCTCCTGAGGGAACTCCGGAGAAAACACAAAATATCCCCCTACATGGCATGCGAAAGAGACCGCAAACAGGATCCCAAAGACTACCATGAGTACAAAATGAGGATTCTGAATGAAAGACCAAAACGGATGGTCCAACAAACTTCATGGTACAGTTGGAAACACGATGGCTGTCAAGGCCCCGAACCAAAACCAACATGGAAACCAGAGGTCCGGCTCTTTGACCACCAACATGATTGGAAACGAAATCCACTGATGAAATTCGTCGGAACCCCAACAACTGAATCTGATCATGAAACCCGCCATGGGAAGTCTGACTCAGAATGATTTCGCATAATTAAATGAAATGTATGCGTTGATTTAATGTTGCCTTTTCTGCTTTACTCACAATAGCTCTCATAATAAGAGCGTCAACTGCAACAAACTACACCGCTGATGAATAAAGTGAAGATAATAATAATGGAGCGCAGAAAAACGAAAAACTCCTGATACATGCTGCTATTGGTACAACAATCATTGTAGAACTCTGTTCAGCTATCATTTGAACTTTTTAAAGACACATGGGGAAATCTCGCTTTTCAAGAGGGGGATGTCACGGGATCCATTACTTCTTCATGAAAAGACTCGATTCCTCTGTGGAATTTTACCTGATTATATTATATTGTATAAGATTAAGCTTAACAACAATGATGCTATTAACTCGTTATTGTATTTTAGCCTAGCAACAATTAAGTATAACTATGACTATGTGGCAACTGCTCTCTACCAGCTACTTATCAGCTACTTATTGTTTTCTCAGCTAATTAAGTGTTTAACGCGACCTTTAAACAATGCTGACCGAGGCACAGTTTGAGATTCCAGTTCTTTAAACAAATGATGTAATTGCTTAACTTAGACTGTAAGGGATATAAAAGCAGAGCTAAAACAGACAGAACTCATTCTTGTCTTGAAACACAGACAATGAGTCACCCAACCATCCTCTGAACCACCAGGCTTGCAGAAAAGACACATTTGTGCAAAATACGGACTGATCGGATGAAACATACGGACGGCTAAGAGCTTGCTGAAATACGCCTGCCTAAAAGATTCTCGGTTGAGGCACTGCATTCTAGTCTGAAGAAGATACAATCTGAACCAACTAGCTGATACACGCTAGTCTATGAAGATCCCATTTGGGACACTCAGGTATTAAGCTCTGCTTTTATCCTAGGTATCTTTTAAGAACATTCAAAAAGGCTGTAACGATTGTGATTAACTGAAAACATCTGATTGTGAGTATTCAACTTATTATATTGATAAATTTCTATTATATTTTACACCACACACTTCGTATTCGCCGAACCTTTATTTGATAAGATATGTTTACCATTGTGTTGGTATGTTAAGTCTAGAACTTAGCTGAGAAGGCATTAGGATTGACTTAAAGTGAATCCCTCTCACTCCTAGGTGAAAGGATAAACTGAAGGGACCTAGAGACCTGCGATAAACCCAGCCGAGTTTGTAGCTATCAGGACCATACAGTCAATAGGGACCACTGGTAAACTTGACAGGTAACGGCCTCAGGTATATGCCCGAGGTACTGTAGTTTAATCCGGTAGTAACCCATACCTATTGAGGATATCCACCTGAATAACATAACACTACCATATAGGGAAACACACTCTCAATATCTACCTTAAGCCTTCTAAGAATCTTATGTGCTTCTCTAAGATCACTTCTCATTCTTCTACATTCTGATTAATATTTGCTCAACCAATCCTCATAAGAGCTTCATCCCAGAAATCAAAGCCAGTAAATCTTTCAATTGCCCACAATGCAAGTACATTCCTCTTTACGTAAGGAGGCCACATTTATGGACAATAATTTCGATAATGCCTTCTAAGAAAAAGCAAGCTCTAATTAATTTGCATTTCCTTTGATATAAAGGTCCACATTCATTTGTCTTCCTAATTACTTGCTGTGTTTGCATGCTAGCTTTTTGTGTTTCATGTGTGAGGTCACTCAAACATTGGCATTATACCAATGCAATATCACAGGAAATCGAAGGCTCAACATTTACTCTGCGTATGTACGTGGTCCTGAAGCGAATTAATTAACCTGAAGTTAAAATGCAGTTTATGTTGTTCCATAGTTCTGCATTTAACATTTTTACTGAAAATGTAAAAATTAATAGTACAGAAAAATAAACTTTAACATATATTTTCTGTATTGCACTATACTTAAAATCAGTAAATTCTGAGATTACTAATAGTTTCAGAGAGTCAAGAACACAAATAAATAGAACATGGAAAAGTACAGCACGGAACAGACCCTTAGGCCCATGATGTTGTGCCGAGGTTTAATCCTAATGTAAAATATAATAACTTAACCTATGCACCCCTTAACTCACTGCTATCCATGTGCATGTCCAGCAGTCGCTTAAACATCCCCAATGACCACTTCCACACCACAGCTGGCAACGCATTCCATGCATTCACAACTCTCTGCATGAAAAACCTACCTCTGATGTCTCCTTTATACTTTCCTCCTAATATCTTCAAACGATGACTTCTCGTACCAGTCAATCCTGCCCTGGGGAAAAGTCTCTGGCTATTGACCATCTATTCCACTCATTATTTTGTATACCTTGATCAGGTCTCCTCTCTTCCTCCTCTCCAGAGAGAAAAGTCTGAGCTTATTCAACCTTTCTTCACAGGGCAAGCCCTCCAGTCCAGGCAGCATCCTGGTAAACCTTATTTGCACCCTCTCCAAAGCCTCTCTATCTTTCCTATAGTAGGGTGACCAGACCTGGGCACAATATTCCAAGGGTGGTCTCACCAGGGACTCGTAGAGCTGCAGCAAAACCTCGCAGCTCTTAATCTCGATCCCCCTGTTAGTGACAGCCAAAACACCATATGCTTTCTTAACAACCCTATCCACTTGGGTGGCAACTTTGAGGGATCTATGTATTTGCACACCCAGATCCCTCTGTTCCTCCACTCTGCCAAGAATCCTGTCTTTAATCCTATATTCAACATTTGAGTTCGACCTTCCAAAATGCATCACTTCGCATTTATCCAGGTTGAACTCCATCTGTCATTTCTCAGTCCAGCTCTGCATCCAGTCTATGTCGCGCTGCAGCCTGCAGTAGCCCTCTGTAGTATTGACGACACCTCCAACCTTTGTGTCATCTGCAAATTTACTAACCCACCCCTCAACCTCCTCATCCAAGTTATTTTTAAAAACTACAAAGAGCAGAGGCCCAAGAACAGAGCCCTGTGGGACCCCACTCAACACTGACCTCCAGGCAGAATACTTTCCATCTGCAGCGACTCTCTGTCTTTTGTCAGCCAGCCAATTCTGAATCCAGATAGCCAAATCTCCCTGTATCCCATACTTCCTGACTTTATGAATGAGCCTACCATGGGGAACCCTATCAAATGCCTTGCTGAAGTCCAGATACACCACATCCACTGCTCGACCGTCGTTGACCTGTCTTGACACCTCCTCAAAAAACTCAATAAGATTTGTGAGGCATGACCTGTCCCTCACAAAGCCATGCTGACTGTCTTTAATCATACTATGCTTTGCCAAATAGTCATAAATCAAATCGCTCAGAATTATTTCCAAAACTTTGCTGACCACAGATGTAAGACTGACTGGTCTGTAATTGCCAGGGATGTCCCTATTACCCTTTTTCAAAAGTGGAACAACATTCGCCTCCTTCCAATCCTCCGGTACGACTCCCGAGGAGAGTGAGGAAGCAAAGATCGTCACCAGCGGCTTAGCAACCTCCTTTCTCGCTTCCTGGAGCAGCCTAGGATAAATCAGGTCTGGCCCCAGGGACTTATCAATTTTAATGTTTTCCAAGATTTCTAGCACATCAATCTTGATCTGGTCAAGACTGTATCCCAGCTCCTCTAAGTTTTCATTTCCTTGGTGAAAATCAAAGCCAAAAGCTCATTTAGGGCTTCCCCTATCTGCTCAGACTCCATGCACAAGTTTCCTCCACTATCCCTGATCGGCCCTACCTTCTCCCTGAGCATTCTCTTATTCCTCATATATGTGTAAAACGCCTTTGGGTTCTCCCTAATCCTTCTTGCCAAGCCTTTTTCGTGCCCCCTCCTGGCTCTCCTCAGTCCATTTCTGAGCCTTCTTGCCAAGCCTGTAATCCTCTAAAGCTGTGCTAGATCCTTGCTTCCTCCACCTTGTGTAAGCTGCCTTCTTCCTTTTGATGAGAAGCTCCTCTGTTCTCATCATCCTAGGTTCCTTAATCTTATCCCTTCTTACCTGTCTCAGAGGAACAAATTTGTTATCACTCACAACAACTGCTCCTTAAATAGTCTCCACACATCTGCTGTGCCCTTTCTGTGGAACAATTGCTCCCAGTCTGTTCTTCCCAACTCCTGTATGATAGTGTCATAATTTCCTTTTCCCCAATTAAATATCTTCCCTTGGTAACTGCTCCTTTCCCTCTCCAAGGCTATGGTAAATGTGAGGCAGTTGTGATCACTGTCACCAAAGTGTTCTCCCACTGCAAGATCTGACACCTGTCCTGGCGCATTGCCGAGCACCAAATCCAAACTGGCCTCTCCCCTCATCGGTCTGTCTACATACTGAGTAAGGAACCCCTCCTGAACACTCCTGACAAAAACAGCTCCATCCAAACCATTTGCACTAAGGAGGTTCCAGTTGCTATTGGGAAAGTTGAAATCACCCATTACAACAACCCTGCTACTTTTGCATTTTTCTAGAATCTGCCCGCCTATGAGATCTTCAATCTCTCTACTGCTATTAGGTGGTCTGTAGAAAACCCCCAATGCGGTGGCTGTTCCCAACTTCCACCCATACTGACTCAGTAGACAAACCTTCCTCAACAACCTTCGTTTCTGTAGCTGTGGTACACTCTCTGATTAGCAATGCTACACCCCCTCCTCCTTTTCCACCCTCCCTGTTCTTTTTAAACATACTAAACCCTGGAACATCAAGAAACCATTCCTGCCCCTGTGGAACCCACGTCTCCGTTATAGCCACAACATCGTAGCCCGAAGTACTGATCCATGCTCTAAATTCATCACTCTTATTTCTGACACTCCTTGTGTTAAAGCAGACACACTTTAACCGATCCCTTTGTTTCATCGCGTGAGAAACCTTCCTGATAGATTCAATATATCCTGTCACTGTCTTGTCTGCAACTGACCCCCTCTCAGACATGTGACTCCAATTCCCACCCCCCCCGCCAAACTCGTTTAAACCCTCCCGAATCGCATGAGCAAATCTCCCACCCAGGACATTTGTACCCCTCAGGTGCAACCTGTCCTCATGTACAGGTCCCACCTTCCCCAGAAGGTATCCCAATGGTCTAGGTATCTGAAACCCTCCCTCCTGCACCAGCCTCGCAGCCACGTGTTAAGCTGCATTCGTTGACTGTTCCTCATCTCACTATCTTGCAGCACCAGTAGCAAACCTGAGATCACTACTCTACTTGTCCTGCTCTTCAGCTTCCAAACTAACTCTCTGCAGTCACTTTTCAGATCCTCAATCCCTTTCCTGGCTATATCATTGGTGCCAATATGTACCACGATTTCTGGCTGCTCACCCTCCCCCTTCAGAATCTTGTAAACCCGACTGGCGACATCCCGGACCCTGGCACCAGGGAGGGTAACATACCTTCTGGGAGTCCCGTTCCTGACCACAAAATCTCCTGTCAATCCGTCTAACTATTGAAATATGCCAGATCAAGTAAAGAACTCTACAGAAATGTTGAAGATCCTTGATGTCTAAAATAAAACCAGAAAATATTGGAAAAAATCAAGTCAGCCAGATTTTTAAAAGATCATCTTGAAATGTTGGCTGTTTCTCTCTGCACAGATACTGCCTGACCAGCTGAGCACAGAGTCACAGAGATGGACAGCATGGAAACAAACCCTTCGGTCTAACTCGTCCATGCAGACCAGATATCCGAACCTAGTCTTTTGTTTTATTCTTAGAGATTTGTCTAATGGATTAATTACAATTCAAAAGTTTGATAGTAGTCTGTTTCTTTTCAAAAACAGACTGATGTTAATACTTCAGAGAGTGATATTCAGACTGAGTGAATTATTCATAGTTATGATTGTTTCTTGGAAATGTGAACAAACAAATGGTGAGTGTACATTTGACAGAATATAACACAAGTTTGAAAATGTATACACTTATTTAAAGTTGATAGATTTGAGCATTGAGAGAGTTTTCATTTTAATTACGGAAATATATGGCTGCACTCTGAAAAACAGTAACAAATTACAACTTTAAAGGGAGGACTGAGGGGGAAGAAAATGGGGGGAAGAGAGTGGGGGGGTTGGGGGGAAGAGAGTGGGGGGGTTGGGGGGAAGAGAGTTGGGGGGTGGGGGGGAAGAGAGTTGGGGGGGGAAGAGAGTTGGGGGGGTGGGGGGGAAGAGGGTGGGGGGGAAGAGAGTGGGGGGTAAGAGAGTTGGGGGGGTGGGGGGGTAAGAGAGTTGGGGGGGTGGGGGGGTAAGAGAGTTGGGGGGGTGGGGGGGTAAGAGAGTTGGGGGGGTGGGGGGGGAAGAGAGTTGGGGGAAGAGAATGGGGGGGGTGGGGGGGAAAGAAAATGGGGGGGTGAGGGG